>NC_133211.1:2534849-2687349 GCF_958299795.1 Porites lutea
GAAAAATAGCACCAAAGGAAATCCCTAGCTCTTTGGTTCCCCACCAACTTGTTGTATTCACCTGGCAACTGGAAATCTTAGTGACAACCCTGGCTTGCTTGATTTTTGCTTTCTGAACCCATTTTTTCCTTCTCTTCCTAGGCCATGGCTGAGGACAAAAGTGATGAATGGTTCAAAAAACGAAAAAAGTGGCAGATTTGAACATGTGGTTGATAATGAAAACACTCTAGCTGGTAGTTAGTATTATTTAGGGAGTGGTTAGCAGGTCACCATAATCCCATAATTCCCATAATTTTCCATAAATTTCCCATAATTCACCTTTTCACCCCTCCCCCTCCCCCCCCCCCCCCGCTCACTTCCTACATGCACATGTTTAGGTAAACATTGATTATAGTTCCACTAGTGTGCAATTTGTGTTATAATTTTAAATTATTTGGATAAAGTCGATATACATAGGACTGTATAAGACTCCAAATAAAACATTGTCATTGTCATTGTCATTTTCATGGCACACACAGACACACACACTTGGGCAATGAAAGTGAGGGAGTCATAATGAGCAATACTGACATAATTGTACTAATACCTAATGGAAGAGGGAACAAGAAAGTTAGGCCTGTGTAAACTTGCTCATTCCTCACTTCAAAGAAGAAAAGGACAGTGTTTTTTTGTCCAAAGGGAGGGGTGACTGTACACAGTCTAAGGAAGCCCACTTCTCATAAGTGATGTTTAGTAGGGCCCTTGAAGGAAGGTAGAGAATCACCTGTTAATAGACAAAAGTCTATTTTAAAATTAGTAAAATGCAAAAAAATAAAATATCTAGTGTTGTAAATTATGATAATTTTTTAAAATCTGACTTGAAAGGTTTTAAATGTGACAATCCGTCGGTTGCTTTAAAATTGGAAAGAAAATACACCTTTATTGAAGCTTTAATTACCATAGATCCCCTGTTAAGCCGCCCCGCCCCCTCTCTCTAATAAGTTTCTGTGTGGAGAACTGATAACATAGTCTTTTCTAAATTAAATACCCCCCGCCCCCCTTCTCAATGTACAAGGATTTGATACGAGTAGAACTGAGAACACAACACTTAAATCACCACGAGACAGACTTATCTATTCTGTTACAGACGCTACGCACGTGTCATTCCCCGGAGCGGTTCAGAACGGTTTTTAGTTTTATCTACTTCATATATGACAGCATACAGTGTCCTACTACATCAAGTCGGGGTTGATAACGGATTGACGGTAGTTTTAGCTTTAGTGACGTCTTCAAGTGTAACTGTGTTAACGCTTTGCTGTGAGGATCGAATTCTAATATGAATTAACATTTTATTCTTTGATATCTAAATGAATTGTGGCTGAAGGGTCCAAGATAGTGAAGCAATCAGATTGCTTAAAACATCAACGTCACTAAGTGTTTATATATTTATTATGGATAGCGCTCATTGCAGTAGAGCATGCGTAAATGCCTTAGGCTGGTCCCAGTAGTTCAAAGGACTGAAAGCAATATCCTCCGCAGTTGAATAATAGTTTGTAGTTTTTTGCATCCCTGTCCTAAAATATTGAACTAGGGGTAATCATTGATTACCGATCCGCGTTCGTCACCTACGGAAAAAATAGAGAAAGGAGTCCAGTTTCCCGGCCGAGGTGCCCCTGATAAAATTAATAGAGGCTGCTAATTTGTAGTCGCCCGTGATAGCTCGAAAATTTCTTCCTTAGTGCCACAGGAACACCAGATTAGGATGCGTTGTGACGAACGCGAATAGTAAGAAGATACCCACAGTCTGCTTCTATCTGTCCTGGTTGCCTCTCTCATCTGAAGAGGCTGCCTTAAATATGAAAAATGTAGAATTGAATGCTGGTTTCTAACCTGAGATCAAGCCCAATTTGAGCGGTTCTCATACATTCTCTCTAACGGCTACCGCCGGAATGTTATTTACAAAGCGAAACGAAAATAGAGCCTGATCTCAGGTTAGCTGGTTTCAAACACTTGAAAGAAATTTTGTTTTTTTATAATTATGTTTGCGCAGAGACAGTCTTTCGTGTCGACGCCCACCCCTTTTTGAAATCTCCCGCGGAAAGATCGTAACCTGGGGATCAGAACAAAGAAGACAAAATATCTACTCAAGTTATACAGCCACAACCTCTTTCTGAAAACAATGATTAGATAGTTACGACCCTGTTCAGGACAGGTTGACTGGCATGGGTTACAACTATTTATTTTTAATTCAAAATATTCTCCATTTCTGATCGGCTTATTAAACTTTCCCGTCATAGCCAGCTGGTGCTACAACGTTGACCAAACTTTGAAAATGTTTGCTAATATCAAATTGTCGTCAGTTGTATTGATAATCGATGGGGGACAGGCGGCTCGGTCGCTCAGCTATTTTGGCAGTGTAGAACTAAGGAACGTTTCACACGTCATGCGTAGACGAAATGGCCGAACTACTGCTTAACCCTTTAAAGACGGCCAGCGAGTAGCGGAAAAAACCGCATTTTTCACCAATTCATTCCTCTTTTTTGGACTGGTTTTTCGGCTAATTAGCATGGGAATGGTTAAAGTTAAAAATGGTCGTTCACACCTTGCATTTTAACAACAACATAAGCTATATTTGCATCACTATATGTAGTTACAGTATTGCAAAAACTTTAAGATAACATTACAATTGATACTAATGATAATACAATGTAATGATTACAATGGTCAATCAAGTGTCATCAGTATGATTTGATAACAAATTATTGCGTAAATCATTATATAATGAAACAAATTTTAACAAATGTGAATTTAGAGAAAAATTCTGTGAATTCATAAATTTAAGTATTAATTCTGTGCAAGATAGCTGATTAAAATTGACAAAATTATGTTGGATTTGATTGTAGAATTTTTCCTTTGGTATTGAATACTTTGGACAAATACTTATTATAAATACTTTGAATTCTCTGGTTACTTATAAAGTAGCCTAAAATCGGAACATCTAAAAGTAAATCATTAAAAACCTCTAAATGTAAAATATATCATTGACTGCCTTCATTATTTCTTTTTTTGCTGGAAACATGGCTTGGGAATTCAACAAATAAAAGTCATTAAAGCGTTAGCAAAAGTGACAATTAAAAAGTAAAGATAAAACCGTAATACAGCAAATGACAGGAACTTAGTGAAAAGCTAAAACATCGGTTGAATAATAAAGGAAGAAACCAAAAGTGCAACAATCCAACATAAGTCAAAAAATGAACCATGTAACGGCAAGGCTCTGGACCTTTTCTCACTCTTTTTCTGCCACCGCCCTAAGGCTTTTGCGAATTGATCACCCAATCCCTGGGTGTACATCATTGACGAGGCGCTTCCTGCTATAGAAATGTTGAAGGTGTAGAACAATATGGCACCTAAATAAAAATGAAAATGAGGTCCACCTATGATACTAAGGGTTTCTCTTCTAGATGTCAGTTGCCTTTTCCCAAAACCAATTATGGCAAAAAACGTTTTATCTATTGGGGCGCATTGATTTGGAATAAATTACCATAGGATATGCGTGAATGCAAGTCAATGAACTGGTTTAAATCTAAATTGGACCGCTTGCTTAACCCTAGTTTAGAATATTTTGTCAAAGGTTAATACCTAGTTCTACGCTGATATATTTTAGTTTCTTTTTCACAACAAATATTAACTAGAAACGCTGATAGATATATACATTTTTTAACACGGCTTTTATGTAAGCCAGCTTTAGCTGATAAAACCACAGGTAACCCAGGCTGTGATAGTACCACAGTACGGTTCCAGTAAAATTACAGTGTTTGTATGGGGTAAAAATACCATCCTAAAATTTCTAGGAAATACTAAATAAAGTTCAATGAAACTTACTCTGCAGTTAATTGTTGTTGTCCTTATTGCTCTAACGAGGTTTCGTGATAATTTGCAGTAATTTGTTCAAATTCACTCTATATACAATAATAATATACAAGGTAGGAAACACGAGATGCCATTTTCGCCGACATGCTCCCTTTCTAACTTAACTTTTCCACGAAATTCGAACTCCAACGGAAAATAAACATGCCAGGATAGTAGAAATAGGATAGCAGCAGATATAGAAACCAATGAAGCTTTCCCAGATAGAGAAACGAATCCCACAGACTTTGACAAACTCGAAGGATATAATCCAAACAGACCGAGAATATGCTCGCCGAAGCAGCCGGGCCAGATCAACGCGCGGCCAAGAAAATGAAGCCTGGACACTGTACAAAAAAATCCATCCCAGGAGTCCTGAGGTGACCTTTCTGGGGACCGATACATCATTTGCTCAAAGCCACCCTACCCTGCTGAAAAAATACTTGATAGAGTCAGTCCTGCCAGCTTGTGTTTGATTGTCTTCAGGATAACGTCTGTACCTATTTTAAAGGTTTTTTTTCAAGGGGCTCTAGTTTACAATACTTTACCTGGGCATTTAAGAAATTTAAATTCTAGGTTTCTTTTTAAGAATAATGTAAAAGAATTTTTTCAATAGTATTCCATAATTCACAACTCCTTCCAGTCTTGTAAGTCGAAGATTTTTACAGATCTTAGATTTCTTAGTGTTATTTTATTTTATTTTCCTTTTTCGATTTTCTTCTCTACTTTTTAGCTATTTATGAGATAATTACAGGACCCTTTTGATAACAGTTCTTTTTATCAGAACTGATAGGTTATCCTGTATAAATATTCGCGTTATTATTAGTATTATTATGTTATTTTTACCCCATACAAACACTGTAAATTTACTGGAACCGTACTGTGGTACTATCACAGAGCCTGGGTTACCTGTGATAAAACTACCGTGACTAAATAAAATATCTATCTAAAGAAACTTTGGGCTTGGTCGGTTGGTAGTCAGTCACAAAGATCTGGCCAAAATTAACTGTCAGTGACAAAATACCTTGGCCACCGTAAACAGATTAAAAAGCTGATGAGTTTATAAGCGCTAGCTCTTCGTCCGGACGAATCTGAAGATTTTCTGTTGCCCGAAACAACAACTTTTGAATCTCGTAAGGTGCCAATTTACTTCACGTGTCGACTTAGTTGATAAATAGAGGATATTACATGGCCGCGCGGTGATACGAATTTTATCTTCGAGTGCTGAAAGTATCTCTCACTCGTTCGTTTCGCTCACTCGTGAGAGATACTTTCAGCACTCAAAGATAAGATTCGTATCCCCAAGCTGCCATGTAATATTCTGTCTATTTTATAGATACTGATGAAATTCGTACATAAAACACAACTTTTTTTTTATTCATTTTCGAAACAGCAAAATAGTGCAATTAATGTGGTCACCTATCGCAAAATACCTGTCACAAAAATGTTATGAAACTCGGATATTAAGTTATAAAGGAAAAATAAAGACAATTATATTCTAATTCGCTACCCCGCTCAAACGAATATAAAACATTTATCATGTAACAAGCAACCTTAATTGGGGTGTGTCAACACGAGCCGTGTGCGACCCTCTTTATTATGCCTTCATGAACAGAATGGATGGAAATAATACAACAAACAGAATGAAAACTCGGAAATGTAAAAAATTACAGCAAGAAAAACAACCCTACAAAATGATCTAAACTACGCTCGTATAACAATGATTCAGTAAACGTACAAAACGTGCTAAACCTTTTATATAGCAGCATGCAAAAAACTACGTCTAAGAGAAACCCCTGGTCACTGGGTATTTAATTTTGAGGGCGTAGGGACGGTCGTAAGACGCGAATGAATATAAATGAGAACAACTCGAATATATATAGCCTACCGCTAATGAAGCAATTGTAACAGCATACCATGTAACACCCCAAAGAAAAGGTTACATAACCCATGATAAATACATTTATATTCTAATTCGCTACCCCGCTCAAACGAATATAAAACATTTATCATGTAACAAGCAACCTTAATTGGGGTGTGTCAACACGAGCCGTGTGCGAACTAAAAGAACGGGAAATACGGAAAATTAAATACCCAGTGATAACGAAACCGACAACAATGAATGGACATTATCCTTAATGTGACCGTCTTTTGCCTTATCTGATTTCCAACGGCCGTGTCTTTTAAACAATCTGTCAGGCACTCGGGCATTAGCAGCAGCGGAGGCACCTCCAGCCCTAAGGCTATGGAGACCGTAGTCTTGCTTGGGAAGGCCGATGGAATCGAAAGCGCTAAGCACTATCTCCCGAGCTCTAGTATAAGACAAAGGAACGGACCCGCGCAATTTATAAGCTCCGGTACCGCGAAGGAAAACAAGAGGGCGAAAAATGAATTCCTTGCTGTCAGCTGAAAAAGAAGCGGCCACAAAATATCGTTGAACTAATAAATACGGACATGTATGCTTGAAAGTCTTAGCGATAACAACCCAAGCCCCATCCCTGTAAACGTCAGTCTTACTTCGATGAACAAAGATTCTCATAAAAGAATCCTCAAACTGAAAATCACACCTGCGTAACTGGACCAACTCGTTAAAGCGAAAAAACCCTGCATAACCTAAAACGCACAAAGTAAGCACTCGTAAATCAGACAAACTAGCTGAAGACGATCCATACTTAGCAAATAAAAGCTGAATAGCCTCGGGGGTCACAGGCTCTTTCTTTTTAACAGGGATACTGAGAAGCCTCTTAGCAGATTCTATTAAAGGTAAAACTAACGAGGAATTACAGGGGTCGGGTAGACCTGCCAAATCATGCACCCACTTGAGCCCATAATGGACTTCATCAATAGTACTGCAAGAAGCAGATTCTTGAATCAAGCTAAGAAAAAACAATGAAACGTACACACTAGAAGCGGGAAATATTACAATTTCTTTAAACTGAGAAGCCCATTTTCTCCACGTATTGAAGCCCTTTTCGTACTTCCTCGCGGTACTGTCGGCTTTGGATTTAAGAAGAACTGCGGGGAGATCTTGAACCAGTGCCCGGAGTCGCCTGTCTTCAACCTGTTGAAAATTAGGCTGCAAGGCATCTTTGAGAACTTCTACGAGGATAAGAACAAAAATATATGGCAAAATTCTTCAATACACGCACTGGGAGTCAATACAGCAATAAAAAATGGACGCTTGGTAATGCCGCTGACCGGATGCAAAACTATTTAAGGCCATATGGGCCAACTCAAAAACGAAGGTAAACAAGCCACTCGGCGAGCTAGTTTCATGCGAAACGAGAACAAATGAACTAACAAGCGGAATAAAAAACACGTGGGCCAACCTAAAGCCACTCGGCTTGAAAAAACTAAGGCCCCTTAGCGCCAATTCTGACTGCCAGGACCGCGCCGTTAAACCTGTCTGAACCAATGAGTGAATCTTTGTAACACCCGAGGGCAAAAATCCCTGAGGGGTTGGGAAAATGAATGTACTCAAGGACGTACGGTTGGAATTGAATTGCATTTGCGAACAAGAAAGGCCAAAACACATTAGACGGCCAATAAGGGACGACTAAAGTACCAGCCGCACCGCATACAAGGAGATGCTGAACCACCCTAGTAATGCAGTGGACGGGAGGGACTAGCCAATTATTTTCTCCATTCCACGAGATTGAAAATGCGTCAACAGCTTCAGTGCCGGGTACGCGAAACCTGGAATTGAATCTGGGAAGATGGGCGTTGGCAGCATTCGCAAACCTGTCGACTATATGTGGGCCCCAAAGGCGGTCCAAGTGTGCGAAGAACTCGGGGGTTGTATACCAGTCATCGAAGTCTACAATGTGGCTAATCGCATCAGCACAAGCATTAAGTTCCCTGGGAACCCACTGGGGAATAAGTGTAATACTGTAAGCTCGACAAAAATAGAAAATATCAAGCGCAATAGAATGCAATTCTGCACTAGGACTCCCTATCTCCACAATACGAACGGCCCCTTGGCTGTCAGAATGCCACTTTACACACTTACCCCGAACCGAGGCTTTGAACGCACTTAAGGCAAATTGTATAGCCTTAAGTTCTCTCCAGGTAGAGCTCTTAGCTGCTTCGCAAGCAGTCCACATACGATGGGACACCTCATTAGTGCCCACAACAAAAGCCCCGCAGGCGACGTTGCTAACGTCCGAATAGCTAAACAAAAGGGGAGCATTATAAGGCAAAATAGCTCTCATATTAAGACTAACGATATTGTTTTTCCAGAAAAATATTTCAGAGAGGCAATCATTATGAAGCCCGATATTAAAACGGGAATCCCAACTACGGCGGGATTCTATGACCTTGTAAAGAAAACGGGTTTTGAGACGAGTCAGGTTACCCAAAACTGGCGACATGGACATAACATGACCTGCGATAACGGCACAATCCCGAGCCGTAACATAAGGTGCGGATAGAAGAAATTTGTCAATCAGAGCGATAAATTTGCAAATACGTCTATCGCTAATAGAAATGGTACCGATAACTAAGTCCCAGTTTAAACCCAACCAAACAAGCACCTGAGTGGGGTTCTATAGTGATTTGGCGGAGTTCGCAACAAACCCCGCACTGCTTAAGGATGATTGCACAAACAATGAATTTTCCTTGGCCATAGGCAGTGAATCCCCTTTTCCGCACCCATCGTCGAGGAACACAACAATTTTAATCCCGGAAGACCTCCAAAACTTAACGAGTGGTCTGAGACACTTGGTGAAGACGTATGGGGCTGAGCTTAGACCGAACGGAAGTGATGCAAAACAAAAATACCGAACGGTACCAGAAAAAACCCAGGAGAAACCCAGAAAAGTTTGGTGATCCGGAAAAATATCGATATGGTGATATCCAGACTTGAGATCGAAACTGAAAAGGTAATCGCCCTTATTAACATGTGATAATAAAACTCTCCAATCTTCACACCTAAACTTCTGTTTCCAAATGAAATGATTGACATGACGTAAGTCCAGAATAAGCCTCTTCTTGCCTGAAGACTGTATCGAGACAGAGAGCGGATTAACTACATATGGAATAAAGGGCACCTCAACGACGGCATGAGTGTGGACTAATTCAGCGATAGCCGACTCCACGAAAGACGCATTATTAAGAGCTGACTGATTGTTAGAAAAACGCGCCTGACAAGGTGTGCTAATGAATGGGATTCGATAACCGAATTTAATAGTGTCGATAACAAAACTATTGGCACCAATAGCGTGCCAATAACTTAAACAGGACCTAAGTCTACCCTTAAGTACTGGCAATGTAGAATTCTGTTCAAATTCAAATAGATTGCGATCATAATCGAAATCGACTAATGAACTAGAGTCTCTTTCCCTGAAATACTCCAAATAGGAAGGATACATGTCTAATACATTGAGTAAAGCTAATATCTAACCTTGGAAAACAAATTTTCAATTCTGTGGTCCTATTTACCTCCAATGCCCGAAAGACCAGAAGAACTAGGAAAGGACGGCCCCGAGCTTGAAGATCTGGCTTGAGGATTAACTTGACACTGAGACCTCCAATGACCTTGCTGGCCGCGGGCGAAACAAATATCACTTGGTCTTGGTTTGCTGAAAGCGCCAAAAGTACGAGGAATAGGTCTGGAGGATGATGAATGTTGGCCAGCAAACGCGGTGGTTGCGGTAGATGATTGGAGTTGTGAATAACCTTGCTTGGATGGCTTCGCTTTCTGTTGGCGTTGGTTGCGTTTACGAAGGGCCCTCTGTTCGGCACGGCGGATACGCTTTTCGTCCTCTGACCCGCTAGCCAGCTCGTCAGATAAATACTCGTTCACCAAATCCCAACCGGCGGCGGACTTGTCTGCCAGTCTGATAAGTTTGTTGCGCTTCTTTATGACAGAGTCTAGTTCTTCCAGGTGAGTTTTAACAAGGTCTAATTTTCTCTTCCCGAGAGCAACTGACGCCGACTTCACCTTCTCTGCAAGGTCGGAGTTGAATTGAAACTGTTTCTTATTACCTTCGAATCTAAACGTGATCTTGGATTCTTCTTTGAGCTTTTTGGCCACAGAATCGGTATTACTGCACGACTCGTCTTGAATATCGCGCTTCAAGGCGCTCAACTTCTTGTCGAAATAATCCCTAAATAGAAAGAACGCGGACGCTATATCACTGGATTCTGAAGACTGGATTGGTACTGAAGCTTCGAGAGATTGAGACAAAGGTTGTTTAGGAAACGAAGGCAGCAAAACGTCGCTGCTAGGAAAATCTGTGTTTGCTGGAGTAACGTCTTCGACATCAGACATAATTTTGAGGGCGTAGGGACGGTCGTAAGACACGAATGAATATAAATGAGAACAACTCGAATATATATAGCCTACCGCTAATGAAGCAATTGTAACAGCATACCATGTAACACCCCAAAGAAAAGGTTACATAACCCATGATAAATACATTAATACTTATATTTTCTGTTCCAAAAAGTCAAAATTGGCTAACAATGTCAGTAACCATGACGACACCAATATCCTCACACGTGAAAGATAAAAATAGTATCTTCACTGCGCGCGATGAAGATATGATTTTTTTGGTAAAAGGAAAAATCCTGGTATTTCATCAGTATTTATATAATAAAATAAATTCATGTTCTTGTAACTGGTTTTCTTTGTATTGTTTTTTGTTTCTTTTGTAAATACTCATTCGTAGATGATTTTCTTTCACCGTCTTTGGCAATGAAATGGTTCCGCGACTGCCAAGATGAAATCAAGTTCAGCTTAACAAACAATAAAACCTGGACACGGTCGCCGGTAATTCAAGATAACCATTCCGGACAGTCACTTTCTAAGTGTCCCCACTGATGGCATAGGCGACAAAAACTGTCTTTACTAGAGTGGGTGTATTTACACTGAGACCCATATTTGCAATTGTTCTTGAAATAGCATTCCAAGTGTTTCAAAGGTTTTCTAAAGAACTCCTTTTCGTCTTCAGTGTGGCCATGCGTACATTTCAAACCTTTTGAACATTTGGAGCGATGTTTACAAAGTTCAGAATACTGTTGAGCTCGCCTACGCGGTTTAACCTGAACGAGTTGAAATTCCTCGGCCGTGGAAGTATCACGATCATTTGTTGTGCTCTTTTTACCGCTGCCTGGGCGGCTCCGTTCTCCACCTCCCTCTTCCAAGTCTGACTGGTCAGAGGAGCTAAGCTCCTCATCTACTTTTAATAACAACCCATACCTATTTGTCAGGCATATCTCTTCGTCTTTAGCATACTCTCTGCGATAGGCTGGATAATTTACCACCTTTCCGGGGTATTTTTTTTAGCAAACTTTGAAACATTTCTAAAAAATGATCTGAAAATGCTTTGTCATCTTTTGGCTTCGCATGACTCTGGAAAATAAGGAGAACGTCTTTATAGTCCTTCACATCTGTGAGCATCTCTGGTCCTATCCAACAGAACTGAAACGGCCATCCTAGCTCTTCAGTTAGTTCCTTCTCCCATCCCTCAGTTACGGTGAAATTCTTTATAACTGCCGAGCGATGGTTCAATTGTGAAGAAACTTTCTTGTCACTAAATTTAAAATTAGTAAACGAGATATCCTTTAACTGGGGGTCCAGTTCATGAATTGACAATAACTCTGGGTTGTCCTTTTTAAGGGTCCTTAATGCCTTCGAGATGCCACTTGCCCACATCCATATCTCAAAAGACCAGTTTGTTCTCAGTCCTTTTTTTATTGCTGGGATGACATCTGCATCTCCAGTGACAAGGACAATTTTTCCCTTTGCAACGCCCCTATCCGATACCAGCTCGGTGATGTCCGCTACCATCTGGTGATCCACTTGCTTCTCCTTGTTCGTAAAAGAACTTCTTTTAGAAGTTACTACTTGCCACCCATGTTGTCTTATTTTATCCCAGACAGAGTCTACTGGTGGGGGTTCTGATCCATAGAGAGTTCCCCAAGCAACATCTCTGCCACTCGCAACTACATCAGTTACCTTACCTATGTCCAAGCGCAGCCTTGGATCCTCCACACACTTTAAATTCGCCTGTTTAGCAGCAAGCTTTTTCCCTTCGATCCACATGTTGGAGTCATCGACATAAATGAAAACGTGTTCGTCAGGTAAATGTGGTTTGATTTGCGTGAGGTGTTTACCACAGGATGGGCAGTCTATCCTTTTGACGTCATCTTCACCTCTTTCATGAATCAAATCCAGATAACAGTCACGGCAGGTCTTGTGCTCGTCTTCACAACTCCAGCATTGATGATAGTTGGTCAGCATCATATGGCAATTTCCACATTTACTTGCACCTGGAAAATCTAACGAGCAAAGTATCTATATTAATCGCTACAATCATGCTAATAACGTAGTAATAATCGTTTGTGTGTTTATAGGTCGTTTATACCTTTTATGTGCGATTTTAAGGAACAAATGGCACAACGGCTAATGAAAGACATTGCTGTTGTATTGAGCTTAGGCCTAAAGATTAACAGAACAAGCAATTGCAGGGGCGTACCAAGGGGAGGGTTCAAAGTGTTCCGGAGCCAATCTTTTCTCTTTGTATGAATAGCACTGTTGAGACCGAAAACGTGTCAAACAAGGGCCCGTTTGCCCACTGAGAGTCTACGGTGTGCCTGCAAGACGCCTGCAGCGGCATGACAGCGTACTGCCGCTCTACGTTTTGAACCTCGGCTCTGTGTCTTAGTGAGTTCGCCATGTTGTCAAGAAATTGTTTTTGAGAGAGAGACATGGATATGCATTTTCAATTGCTGCATAATCGAACTTTCTCGTGTCTAATTTCAGACGCCTTGGCCGGATCCTTTCTCCCCCCCCCCCCCCCCACTCCCCCCTCCTCCCACAATTGAAAGGCTGGGTTCGCCTCTCTAAATTACTACCAAAAAAACACCATTACTGTCTAGCAGAAACTCATGGTTTCTGTGTCTAGTCAATGAATTCTACCAAAGAAAAGAGAGCAGTATAGCCTGAGCCGGGAAAGAAGGGGCAGGGATTTCACTGGTTGAAGTATATAAAAGAGTAGAAATATGTCATTTGGGTCTGTGAAAGGGCCCAAAACGGCTAACAGATGCATTTTATGGCTTTAGAAAGTCGAGAAAACGTTCTATTCATTTTTTGTGATTGATTTCTATTTAAAACACAGTGCATTTACAGCAGCTAAGAGGGATGCAAAGTTCTAAACAAGATATGTGAAAAGGGTACCATTAGTCAATAGAAGGTATACGAAAGGGGTAACTTTTTCGTGAAAAATCAATGGTATATAAAAGGGAGAGGGGTTGGACCTCGGGGTGGAGCCTCACGTATAAACATTTGTTGAGTGCCCCCCTCCGGATCAATTCACTCTTCAACCGCATCAATTTTTTTGCGTGAGTGATAAGCTCCCATTTTTCATATGGTGACTTACAAGGCTTTGTTATGTAAAAGACTTTTATTTCTGTTACTTGTGTATCATTCTCATCATTTAGTTAGAGATTTTTAACCGCACACAAATAATTTTATTACTATTTTTCATTTCACAATGCTTAGTTTTCCTTCAGTTATTGAATATAGCATAAAGGGTAAAGGAGGTCAATATCTTGATACATTCTAATTCCGCTTTACGATAGCCGCTCAACCATTTAATAACGACAATCGAGACTTTTTCCTGGCCCGATCAGCACCATAGAATGATAGCCTCACTAATACGGACACTACTATTAATATCAACTCTGTGCTGTAATAAAAACGCCTAACATAACCAAAATAAAAAAAACCCACTTTATTTGAGTGTCAATGTATTTAAAACATGTTGAAGGAGAGTACTACCTGAGGTCATAGTTAATTTTCAAAGACTTCACACATGTAGAGTAGAGAATCAGTCTAGCTACAGTTGAACCTCCACTAACGGTCAGCTATAACGGTCACCTTTCTACAACAGCCACTTTATTTATTATATTAAACCCATTCACAGCCGCCACCTCTCTACAACGGCACCCTCCACTAACACATGTCCCCAACTGCCAAAATAACAATGATTATAGCGAATGTTGCGAACATTGCTCGTTTTGTCACGTTAACATTTTGATTAAAGACATAATTCAAGCTTTTTGTGTATTTTATCTCTATACATTATATACGATTGAATTACCATGATTATGGGAAACAGTTTTCGTGAACCGAAAAACTAACATTGTAAATCTGAATTAACCAATAAAAATGAAATGAAAATAAATATGAACTTAGCACAATAAAACATCATGATGTTGTACTCCTTTAAAAAAATTGTCATATAACACCCCTACCTCCCCATAACGGCCACTTTATTCTGTCTCCAAGTTGGCCGTTGTGGAGAGGTTCGACTGAGTGTATTATCTTTATCTGAGCTACCAAAACCGGTTGATTTGGTTGAAGTTCCCAATAGAACACTTTCCAAACCTTTTCCAACCGTGTTTGGTTGAAACGCAGTTGTAACATCGGCTGTGATTGGTTTTCTAACTCTATATTGTGAAGTATATGAAATAATTCATTTTTGAACTGCGGTTGTAGATGAGAGGGAAGAATGATCATGGCAGTAAATTTCCAATTTAAGCAATTGGAAAGAAGAAGCCTGAAGAAGCCCTGAAATAATAATCTTTCCCATTCAGTGAGGTCTTGAAGTCTCTTAATGTGAGCAACCTTCTGAACATAGGGGAAATCCTACTCCATAGAACAGACCTTCGATACTGAAGGCTCCCCTTTCCAAACTCATTCCTAGGTCTAGGGAAGTAGTAATTTAATTCCCTGAGTTTCTAAGGTTATAAGCATGAACATTTGCTGTATTGGTAAAGATCCGATGGGGAAAGATTGTTATATACCTTGTCCATGCCGATAGCAAGTTGTTTCCGCCTAGAACGGCTTGGAAACTAAAATTTCGAGGACGTTTTTGGACTTTTTACATTTAGGGCATGAATTTTTCGTCATTTCAGGCCATGGAACCAAAAAATGAGCCTAGCTAGCTGTAAAAAGGGGCAATACGGAGGCAATACGTCCTAGTCGGCATGATCACATGCTGTTTACGGAAAATTCCCTCATCCATGTCAGGAAATTCTGTATTTTAAAGCCTCCCCTAGGGCATGACTCAGCAATTGAGGACATTTCTGCTACGTTTTCAATGTTGGTTAGCATGCAAGGATTTTTCCCATGCCTATCGTCAATGATTTGCTCACTGGTAATAGAGGGGGTGGCCCCAGAGTGGTTTTGCATTGAAATTGGCATGCAACAGAATTTCGCATGCCCTGTAAGCATAATTTGAGGCTCTGTGACCTTCTCACCCAGGCCGCGAGAAGCCTAGGTTCTAGTAATAAGTAATTCATACCCAGCAAAATCCCCGGCATGCCGGGCATGCCAAATTTTCTGACATGCCCGGCATGCTAAATTCTCTGGAATGCCGGGCGTGCCATAATCTGGGTCATGCCGGGCATGCCAAAATCGGTCTCTAGCATGTTTCAACGCACAGGTTATAATTCCTTGAATCTACAGATATTTTAAGCCTGGCTAAAAAAAAAAATAAACAGATCACAGTGCTTATCTTTTGATGTACGGTTACACGATGACGTCATTGCTATTCCTTTCATTTTCATAGATTTGGTTGTCGCAGCGAAGTTTAAATAACAAAAGCTCTAATTTTCACAAGAAAGTAAAACCCTGAGGGATTCTGCCGAAGTAATAAAACAGCGTCATCGTGGAGATGACCTGTTGGGGGATTGTAAAAACTCCTCACCCCTTTTAATGAGTCTTTAATAGGATTCCCATTTCACATTGCGAATAAAATGGAATTGACTGAAATCAGTAAAAAGAGAGACAGAGACTATTTTCATTGTATAATAAAATGCATCTATGTGCCATGAAAGCTTTTACAAATACAAGGTTATAGAATATCTTTCAAAGTTCATTACAAACTGAGCTAAGCCCCAAAATCACTGTTCATTATTCAGTAAATTATGATGTTTGACAATGCAATGTGCTTGAATATAACGTTGAATTACAAATCTCTCGAACGCAATTTTCCCTACGTTAGAAAAGCTCTTTTTATCTTGTTTCACATTTTGATAAGGAGTCTGAGTTCCTCTTTCTTGTTTTGTAGGCTTGCCAGGGATTAATGTTTTTTTGTCATTACCAGTGTCTGTGTTCTTCGTTTTTAACTCAAAGTAAGTCAGTAATAACTGACGGTATCAAAGGATTGCTCTCTAGAAAAGTAATTATCTCCTCGTCATGTCTGGAAGTTACCTGTAACAAAAAAGAAATGGAATCTTAAGACATGCAAGGGCAATATAAAAAAAAGAAATAGAACATTTAGAGCTCAGCTTCTCTTAACATATTTTCATACTGGCTTGTTGAGTCTGTTAAAGGTCGCAACTAATTGTCTGAGGCTAATTTCACAAGAGTGTGCAATTGAGATAAATACATGGTAAATAAAGTGAAAGAAAGGTGGTTTCACATTAGCCAATTTACATCGCGCTGTTCGATGATGTTTACACGCTTTTCTACTGCGAAATAAACCTTTGCATTTGGATTTGCAAGTCAAGATTATACCGAGTTTGACTGACACTTAACTGAACAACAGTTTCATTTTTAAGCAGGCAATTGGGGTGTAGACCCATATAAAGCCGGAATATGTAAAGGAAACTCAGCGAAAACTTTTTCGCATCTTTTTGTGGCGATATTCTTTCACGGCCCGTCAATCGATTAGGGGTTGCGAAGAAAAAATAAATTAGGACCAAAGGTTAAAGCCTGTCCGGTTACATCATTTCGTATGTTACCTAGAGTTCTAATAAATAGGTCATAAAATAGGATTTAACGAGAGCGAATTTGTTTCTCAATCGGTGTATAAAAAAGTGAGGCTATCAAATGAGAAGTTTATAGAGTATCAAAATTATTAAATTAAAAGCTCATTTAATTAGGAAAATTCCTATACGAAAACAATGCTAGTGACATTAAATTGATCAGATAAAATTCTCAGAAAATATGTCCAATAAAAGCCTCATTATTTGCTTTTGTTTTTGCGTAAAGGTAATTTTTTCGGCCCACAAAGCAAAGTTGAAAAAGCGACTAAATCTTAGTTTTTTACATTGAACATGTTTATTAGCTTAGTTTTCGTCCGTTTTAAAAGCTTTATAACCCAATCATAATTTTCGGGTTAAAATATTACAAAATCATTTCAAAAACCATGTTCAGTTAAAGTAGAGCCGGCAAGCCTGAACATTTTGTAATTCAAAAGTCGGACCCAGCCAGGTTGTTTAAGCTTAGAATTATTTGCATTTTAGCGTCCTATAAATTTACCAGAATCGCCTCTCAGAGGCTTACTGTAGCAAAGCATTTTGTAGTACACTCGTAGACAAGCAATGTAAGCCTTAAGTCTTTGCTTGGATGAGATGTCCAAAAGAAAAATTAGTTTTGTGGACCTAAACGCACATTCACAGACTGCTTATATTGAGTTGTTTACAACTTTGCATTGACACGCGCAGCATGTTCATTTTTCTAAAGCGAAATCCAAATCTGATTTTGGCATTTGATTTACGGATATTTTATTTTGTCTCCAAAAGTGATTGTAATATCCGTTTGATTGTCTTTCAAACAACAGTCAAACTATGCAGCAAAAATAAGTAACTTTACCAGTACAGTGGAAAAATATGACCGTAGGTGCCAAAAATAATTATACGCGAGCTATAAAATTAGAACTGACTTTTTTTAGCATTGGTTTCTTATTTTTGAAGTTTTCTCTAGTCTTCTTAGCAGCAGAAGAAGATTACAAGACATACAAACAGAAACAATCCGAAGTGAACAAGTTGACAACCACTTATGCCGGAGTTCTTAGGCATGCTCAACAGCAAGATAAACTGAATGCCAAAAGGATAATTCACGGGATTTGTTCGATATTCAGGCTTTTTCTTTACCAAATTAATACTAAATTTGTACTTACAGTCTCTCGCAGAATCCATTTCTTGTCCAGCATTCACCAACATCTCAACCATGCACCGCAGAAAAAAAAGACAAAGAAGTGCGAAGAGACATGACGACATCGTGACGCCACAACTGCCACGCTACAACAAACTAGATTCCTCGTCATCCGCGAAAACACTTCTGCGGAAATTCGGCCGATTTCGTGCGTGCTCGGGGTATCTTCGGATGACGCAGATGACGTTGCTCAAAGGACTATCGTCAGCAAGGAGTAAAACAGTTTGCGAGATTCGCATAGCCGACAAGGAGCGCACTGAAAAACTAAGCAAAATCTCTCTGAGAAGGCAGTCCAAATTCACCAAATCAGAACGTCTTTGCAGTATTAACGTCGTATTCTCGTACTGACTTGAACGACCTGGTAAGCTTCATTTTCACCAGTCTTTTAATGCTGTTGACCGAGAAACACTCCGACACGATAAAACTTAAGCATGGATAAGTTTATACTGAGAAGATTTGTTATCTTATTGTTTAAGACGCTTTTCCGCGATCAAATTTAAATGTGGACCCAGAAATGTCAGTATCGGTTTGAAATAAAAGGATTAATCTTTGATTGCAAGTTAAGTATTCTATTTTATGTATGAATAATGTTGTTTTGTTGTGCTTTTTATTTATAAATCCAGGCTTCTATCTTCAGTTTTGCCAGTCGATCCCGTGACACACATTGTGACAAACATGACTTTTTTTGTTATAATCTGCATTTATTGCCAGGCATGAAACCTGTAACTTCAAGCTCCCTAAGATATATTTGGCGATTATATGTGATTCTCAGGATATGATGCTGAAGCGAACATCAAAATCAGTCTCGCTGGACATGTCAATTTCTTGCCTGGCATGCCGGGCATGCCAAACCAACTGGCTTCACCATCGGCATGCCCGGCATTCCAAACCAGAGGAGCTAAAACTGGGAATGAATTATTAACCCGGCGAGAGATCTGGGACCTAAGTTTAGCTGGGTCAATTTTGGGCTGCGAGGGCATGAACCCATTTTTTCCATGTCTATGAGATGTTATTTCTAAGTACCAATGTTCCCTTGAATTTTGTCATGCCTAAATATATAAAATTTTCCCTCTGTCATTAATCCTCAGACTGGATGCGATTTTTACGCTCGGTAGGCATGTTCAACTGAAAATCATGCCCATACCCTTATTCAAAACAAAATGCTATCAAATTTTAGTTTCCAAGCCGTTCTAGAAGTTTCAAGTCTTTCGTCCCAGCCAAGCCTAATATCCAACAGCACATTTGAGCGTACCTCGTAATTAGAAAAAGTGAGAATTCGAAACACCTTACACCTTCAGTGTAAATCCTTGACCACCATAGGTGTTCGGGGATTTACATTGAATTTGTTTTTAAAGCAAAGGCTCCTAGGAGCAAGCTCCTGGATGAATTGAATCGTCAACGAGCATGGGTACTAAGTGCCACTGCTCTTGAATTTCGTGATTGAGTTTCGTTATTATTGACAACCGAATGTTGAAGATTATCAGCTCTGTATTTATAGTAACTAGAAGGCTTGAGAAACATTCCATTTTGAAAATCATTTGTTTTAAACTGCTTGGGCACTGTAACATATTCACTTTCTCCTTATTTTTTTTTTATAAGTTTATGACTTTCTCGGTGTGTTGGTTACTTGATACAGTGTAGATCATGTTTACATTTCTTTAGCATTTGATTTTTGGCATGTGTGTTTTGGCATACGGTATTTAGCATTTGTTTTTTGGCATCAACTTTTAGGCATACATTGTCTGTTTTAAAAAGCATTTCCTCAGCATTTCTTCGGTAACTTTTTGGCATCTCTATAGCACTCACGCTTTTAAGGGAGTTGGATCCTTGCCCGAAGCTGTATTTGCTAAGTATCCGATTGCATTTGCACCTGAATATTCTAGAAACTTGTTATCGGCGCAGCATTTCTTTAACTCAAAGACCACTTTAAAACTTATTAACGCTTTTTACTTGTAAAATAATTTGCTTTCTCATATAAACGTCAACGCCGCTTTACAATGCGAGGACCGTTTTTTGCATCTAAGGCTCTTTGGCTCATTCGCTTTTCGCTGAACGTAATCCCATCGTCAGGTTTCGATAGCTCTTTCACACTCTGTCGATCGCATCTTCTCCATGTCAATTAATATCGCGGAACAGATGTGTACAATTCCCCCAAATATACAGCAATGATCCTCGCTCAATTATTTCAACGTCCTTTTAACAATTCCAAGCCCATTTCTTGCAGATGATATTGTCAGTGTTCTTTAGAATGTCTCCATTTATACAAAACCCATCCTCAGCTGGCTACTCTTTTATGTCCAGAAAAAATGTACTCCCTACTAGTACCCTCTAGAATATGCCAAACATATGCGTAAAAGGCTCTTTGAACAAAAGTGATACTAAGTAAGGGAGGTAAGAGTAGTATAATTTGACTTTAATGAATAAATTAATAAGAATCGAGTAAGTGAGTGACTGCGGAGTGACGGAGTGATCGAGTGCCATTCGAGTGCCTCCAAAAACCCATGGCATGATTACGTCATCCATGAGCTAAAAAGACAAAAAAAATTAACGAACAGCGACAAACTGCGTATTTTCTAGAAAGCTATATTAGCTTTGAAACCCACCGTACTTAAATAAAAGATGTTGTTGTTGTTTAATGTTCAATGGTCAAATGCCGGAGAAAATACCGTAATCTTTGCTTGTAGAAATTGTCCTAGCCTGCGTAGCAAGCGTTTCCATTTGGTTTCGGAGTAAAGAAAGGCCGGCTTTGGCCGCGCTAGAGATGAAACGAGGATCAAAAATGAAAGAGGGGGGAGGGGGAGGGGAAGGAAGGAAGGAAACGCTTGCAGACACAAACCCACAAACACAAACCCACAAACCCCTCGATTTTCCTTTCTTCCCCACCCCCTCTCCGCTCTTTTACTAGACTGCAAAACAGTCGGTTGTTTTCCCAAAATCAGTAAAGAAATTGGTAAAGCGTGGCGTAAGAGTCTTACGCGCGCGAAGCGCGCGAGCCCCACACGCCCTACGGGTCTCTCCCCAGTCTCTCTGTTTTCAGCCTCGTTCCAGACCTTTTGTTTGACTGCTCGCGCGTACTTAAATAAGCAAAAATACAGACTGTTTTGCAGTCTACTTTTTTACTTGCGCCATTTTTCGCGCGGTCTTTGACTCTCGTTCCTCGTTCTTTGCTCCTAAACCGCGCTGAAACGCTTGCTACGCAGGCTAAAATTGTCCAAAAATGGTTCCAAAAGGCAGCAGTTCTAAATTTGTAAACGGGTTATTTGTCCAATATATTGTAAATTGGAATAGTGTTGACTTAAGGGGTAAGGAACCATTTTAGGAAGCACATAATTTCAGTTTCACCTGAGGGACACTGAATGAATGTTAGGGCAAGCGTATGCCAAGTATGATTTTTCCCCCGGGGGGGGAGCACTCCCTTATCTGGCCTATACGGGTATGTGCCGCTGAACAGGGTATGGTGTTCAAGGTTTTGAGTCTCTTAAACAGGGTATACAATTTCACTATTAAGCGTCTTAAACATGCTGTGTTTTTGCACTGGAAGCCTTTCAAAGAGTGTGAAGACTTGCAATGAGCGGTCTGCATTTGCAATACCAAGAATTTTTTCCTAAATATCTATTTCCACGATTTTAGTGTGAAAAATACTTAATTCTGTATGCAAAATAAAAGAAGTCAGGGTCAGAAAGTAGTGTCTCCTGTCTTAAAAAAGGGTAGCGAAATGAGCAATTTTTGTCCTAAACAGGGTCGGGTTTGAAGGCCTTGGCTGCACACCTCTAACCGAACTTCCCTTGAGTGCCCCTTCCCCCCTTCCTCGGGGCTTTGTCGTTCAGATGAAAAAAAATTCTTTACATGCCAAACTGTCGAGTTCTTTTGGTATGCCTCAAAATTACTAACCGTTGAGAAACCTAGTCGAAAATGAGACCGAGAAGCCGTAAGATCGCTATAATTGCCGCAATGGTGTTTTTCCTTATTTTGCAAAGGTAACACTGCGAAACTTCATGTTTCTCCACAGGCGTCCCGTGCTCACGTTACGAGTGTGTTATGTGAATTTTCCCGCAAGTGAGTCGGTGTCAGGAGTAACACAATAACAGCCCAAAAACCCGACTAAATCGATGAATTCACCCTAAAAAACACAGGAATACATCAAGGGTAAGTCTCTTTATTTATTTTATAGAGAAAAAGTAAAAATAAAATTATGTTTAGCGTTCGCAGACCTCAGTATCTCATGCAGAGTCTCAACGGTCGCTTGTAACGCGACACCGACTTTCTTGTCAGAAATTTGACATAAATCAATACTAACAACTAAAGACAAGACTTGAGACTAGACTATGAGTAGCCTCCCACGCAGGCGTTTTTAGGGGAGCTCGTATTTCTTCCCTCCCTTGTGGGGAGGGAAGAAATACGAGCTCCCCTAAAAACGCCTGCGTGGGAGGCTAGACTATGAGTAGTCCCCCATTTTTCCTCAACGATAGTAGAGCGAGCGAAACGCGAGCGCGCGTGAAAATCACCCCACGCGAGAAAAGGTGCCGTGTGTCACCTTTTCTCGCGTGGGGTGATTTTCACGCGCGCTCTCGTTTCGCTCGCTCTACTATCCCTGAGGAAAATGGGGGACTACTCGTAGTCTAACTTGAGACTGGAATGGGGCAAACGTTTCTGGATCGTTATTAACCAAGAGAAAACGAGCGAACCAGAAATTAAAACCCCCCCTAGGGATGGGGGGAGGGGAAGGACTGCTCGCTCGATTACAGAATGATAGCATGGTACAATAGACAAAGATTGATTCATGCGCCAAGTTAACAGGTATCAAATTGACAGATGATATTCTACAATCTTAATTAAATCTTTTGACAAGTCAAAACAAACAACACATTCGTCGTGTGCTAGGCACGCCTGTGGTTTCTCCGTGAAAGAATGATTTGAGATTTGGCACAAGAGAGGGAAAACCTTCCATTTGTCACTACCCTTCTGCGGATAACGATTCGCCGAAGACAAGGACGAGGAAAAGTCCGGTGGGATACGGTGTAAGATCGCCCGAATTCGGAGTTGTCCTCCACAGAAGCAAAAAATTCTTGCTTTCCTATCGCCAAACGCGGGTTCTTGATCCCTATAAATTTCCCGTTTTTTTTTGTTGTACCTGTTTTCCTAATTGCTGACTCATCATGTTACCTACGCAAGCGTTAAGTCTGCATGAGACTTAAAAATGACTTAGTCCCTTTGAGTCCCTTTAAGTTTGCCGCTCCTAAGTCGGAAATTTTGCATATTGGACTTAGCAGTTCACACGTATCATACTATTAAGTCGACTTTAAGAAATTGCTAAGACAGACTAGCTGTCGAGTGATTTGTTTTATTTAGACATGTAAGGTCAGGGGAAATATTATGATGGCCTTGTTTGAAGCAAGAAAATATTTCCTGTGACATCGGTCTCCCATCATTAATCTTGACCGTGATTTCTCTTGAGAGTTTCTTTAAATCAGGGGCGCCCAATGAGAATATAGTTCAAAACCACTTAAACATAGCATTGTTAAACGTATTTAAGTATTTAATCGGTAGATATAGGGATATTTTTATCCCCTAAAAATTTTTTGTTTGTTCGGATTTCCCAGCTGAAAGTCTAGTGATCCGAAAATTATAGGGATCAAAATTACCTTTTCGAAAATTTCAGCCAGAAAAAAGGCTCCCGAAAATTCTAGGTGACCTTTTTAGGGTAAAAATCCGTTAAAAATGGGCAATTATACTTTTTTTTTAATTTTCGAAAATCCTATGAGAGGCAGGCAAGCAAGAAATTTTTCAACAAATGTTCCGAAAACTCTAGATCTCAAATCGTCTTCCGAACAGATATTTTCCGAAAATTGACGTTGGGTGCCCCTGTTAAATGGCATTAGAAGAGACTTACTGACTGTTGTTTGACTTGAGCTGCGTCGAGAGGAACGTCTAAACATGGTGGCAAATGGCAGTCTTCGCTTCTTCGTTTTTATCTTAGCTTTCACAGGCGTATACTTGCGTCTCAACGGCCAACTGAACAGTACCTAGGGTAGAAAAGTCTCTGGCAACGTACCCAGGGTAACTGAACAGAAGTGAAAGAGAGAGTAGGCTACGAAAATATGTACCCCGGAAGAAACCAATAATTGTTTCTTTGACTTATTTGGTCATGATTTTAGATCTTATGGCATTCAAAATATTTTTAACAGGATGAAAAACCAGAATGAAGAGATTTTACTGACGTAATCAACAGCCTTTCTGATAACCTCTCTTATCTTATCTTATTAGTCTCTTATTTTTCTTTGCAAAGTTACCGCACGCGAAACCTAAGCACGCAGTTTGGCTACTTCACGAAATTTGAAAAGGAGTAAGTTGTAGTATATAGCTCAATTTCATTTCACGTAAGGAAATCAAGGAAGTACAGAATTAAAAAAAAACAGCTTGTGACTGCATGCATGTGGTTACTGCTTTAGTTTGGGCGAACAGAAAAGAAAACAAAAATTCCTTTGCTAGGGCTCGAACCCCGTACCGCACGCTCGTCAGGTACACCATCAGAAAACCGCAGTCTCATGACAAATGTTTTCTCGAATGCCTCGCGAGGTAAGATAAAAAGAGGGCGAAAAAAAAATCCTTTGCTAGGGCTCAAACCCTGTACTGCACGCTCGTCAGGTACACGATTAGAAAACGGTGAGGCAGAAGCACATTGCAGTCGCATCACAGATGTTTTTATACAATGATTTTTCCTCTTTTTGTAAAGCTGTAGCTTGCGAAAGCATCCGTTTCTCCTTCGCTCTTCGCCACTGGGGACGTTAGCGGAAAAATAGTAAAATTGTTTATAAAATGATCAATTCAGCTACTCTTTTTAGCTTTTTGCTGAATGTGTTAGTAGGTATAAATTTGGTTTTAGTTTAAAAACACTATATCTAAGGTTTCTTATAGACCTTTCCCATGGTTTTGAGCGTTCGTTTTCGGATTTCAGGGAACGTGTAGCCAGCTTTAACAAAGCGGCTTAGTTTCGTCTGTGGAGCAGGCTAGGTAATGTGATGTCAGTTGAGTTTCGATTCTTGTAGCTATTTTAAAAACGCTTCGATTGGCAAAAGGAAAAAGGAAGATTCCCTCTAAAAGACACGTAATCTTAAATGGGACAACAAAAAGCCTTCTAAAATGGGTAGGATTTCAAACTGTTTATTCTACGAGCTAACCCGATTCAAAGAATAATAGACTGTGCGCGAAGAGCGAAGGAGAAACGGATGCTTTCGCAGGCTAGTAAAGCTGTTGGTTGGTCCAAATCCCTTTGTCTCTGCAAAATACTTCTTTCAACCAGAACGACAATTTTTCTTAGCTTTGATAGTTGTAAGATAATCCGTGATTACAAATCGATGGAAATTGACTGTTTGCTGCTCCAAATCTTCTGGGAGACGCTGAGCGAGTGTTGTTTTGGTGCGAAGGCTGACGGAATGGCGGCGCTTCCATTTCTGGTACCAGCCGAGGGACACTTTAAACTCAGGATCCTCGCTGAATTCCTTTGCCTTTAGACGTAGCATCAATCTGCTATAAACAGCTATTCCTATGCAAAACGAAGTGAGAAGGTTACCAAACGATCGAAAGGTTAAAAATTTGACACGTCTTGATTTTGTTTTAACATTTGTGAAAACTGGCCAATGAGAATCTTTCATACACAATGTTGTCACATGATACTACGATAGTTTTGAGAGTCACACATTCAACTCATATTCACTCTGCAATCAGCTGATTGATTTATTTCGTGATCTTGTTTCTGTTGTTTTAAAATACAAAATCAATGCTCTACAAAAAACTTACCTTGGCTTCTCTGCTCTGTAAACCATTCCAGTATTCTTTGATCGAGCTCCGGATACTTCGGCGTGAAGCATCCCATCGTCTTTCTTTAAAAATTTGGCGAAGTAACGGTTGGTTTTGTGTAAGATTCCATTTTTTCAGTAAAACTTCTTTTAAAGTAGACGCTGAGGACTGGTACTGTGTCACGAAAGGCAATGTTTTTATTTCCTCTTTGTTGTTGTGTTTCAGGAGAGCAGACTCCCTCTCTGCGAACTTTATATCTGATAGAAGGTTTTTTATCATAGTTTGTGGGTAGCCTCTGTCAATCAAGTGTTTTTTGAAATTTGAAATATTTTCCTCAAAAGTAGTTTTTGGGGAGTTTGTTCGTAGGATTCTCAACGGGTTCTCCTTTGACAAATCGTTTTTTAACACTCGGCGGGTGACAAGAGGTGAAATGTGTGTACTGGAAGGTTTCCGTTCTTTTAAAATGTGTCTTTACGTCAAGGATAGATTTTTCCTTGAATCTTGTGCCTTTGTATACAACCGTGTCTAAAAACACAGTCTCAGTGTCAGATATTTCGGCCGTGAATTTGATAGTTGGGATGTAAGTTTGCTTGTTCTTGCCAATGACAAGAAATTCCATGTCAATTTGAAGAAACACAGCTGTGGCTCTCGGTTACTTCTGAGATGAAGGAAAGATTGCTTACAGGCCGATAATTCTTAATTCAGCGAAAATGTATTTTACAAGACATTTGTACCGAGATTATTTTTATGAAGTATGAAGAAGAGATTCAGGTTGTAATGACCGTTAACGAATTTTTAAGATTTCATACAAACCCAGTCTAAATAAGCCACATGGGAAGATTTATAATTCGAATTTACGCACGTCGTACCTTCTTTAATAGCCTTATTTTCTGTTGATTGGATGATATCAATAAAACTATTTAAAGTAGTTGCAAGTGTTTGAAATCCGCCTCTTTGTAGCGGCGTTACAGCGGTTCCAAGTGGGCCAAAATCGGCTATCTTTAAAACAAGGAACGGGGAATCGGTGAATAGAAACGGGGAACGGGGAACGGGAAATCTTTAAAACGGGGAATCTTTAAAAGCGAGAATCTTTAAAACGGGGAATCTTTAAAAGCGGGAATCTTTAAAACGAGGAATCTCTCTCTCTCTGTCTTTCTTTCTTTCTTTCTTATGGAGTTTATGTCCCCGTTTTAAAGATTCCCTCTTTTAAAGATTCCCCGTTCCCCGTTCCCCGTTCCCCGTTCTCCATTCCCATTTCCGATTCCCCGTTCCTTATTTTAAAGATAGCCGGCCAAACTCCCACACATTCACCGTAATCTTAGCTCCGTTTGCCCCCCAGCGAGGATGGCGTCATAAACCGTGAAAAGGTCTACTCAGGATAAGGGTTATTCTAGCCTGTTCCAGGCTCCGAGATAGTGGTGAAAAGTCGTTCAGCAAAAAGAAATGCTCCCATTTTTCTCGCCGCCACAGCCCCCTTTCCCAAGTCGCGCGCGTCTGATTTTCGCTTTGCTCGTTTTAATACGTCCGAACTATACTTTCCGAGAGCCTGGCACAGGCTAGGGTTATTCCTGTATAAGGGCTAATTGAGCTATAAGGAACAGAATCCAATCATAGGATATGATTTATTTCGCGATAAGCAATATTTAATCTTTATCAGGTTTTGTTTGCATGAGAGACTTAGAACTAGACGCGAGCACGCTTTTTGCACGTGAGAGAGGATGACACGCTCGTTCTCCTCTCTTGTGGCCAGCGCCTCCGTGTGATATGAAGGGAGGAAAATTCTCGCGTAGAGAGGGCGTTGAAAACAAGTTGAAACAAGTCCATATTAGACAATTACACCCCGTCTACGACTCGTTCACCGTGATACAACCATATAACCGGTTTTAGGACAGTTAGGTGGCACTTCTCAGTATAGTCATGCAAGGAATTACGCCCCCCACACCGACCTTCAAGGATAGCTGACACTTCGGCAATTTTGTTATCATTATCATCATCATCATCATCATCATCATTACTATTATTTTCCAGTTCTCTCTTCAAATCGTTCTTTACTGTGACATTTTCAATTTATTTTTGATAAAAAATTAAAAGAAAGCAGTGTATCAGATATCTGTCACGCAAGCCTGTAAAAGATCAGGCGCGCCAAATGAACTTCTTTTCCATCACCAAATTTCCCTCCCTTTTATCTATTCTTGAAACACCGGATATAAATATAACGTAACAGGAGTCTGATCAAGATATCAACCTCGTCCCCAGGGCTTTCCCCTTGGGAGTTGGGACGAGGTTGATCTAGATATATGCAGTAGTTCCATATAAACAAGTTTTTGCGATTATATTATTTTCTATTTGTCCTGCTAAATTTTCTGGCGAGTTTTCCTCGTTTGTCATCCAATTCTACGCTCTTCTATGAGCCGCTACATCTATCAAAACTTGTATGAGGCGACCACGAAAAACGAAGCCTAGAATTTAAGTTTAAACCTTTGAAAAATGTCTTGTTGCTTGTTCTGGTAAATCAGTATTATAAACTTGATGCTTTTGACTCCTTTTCAATCGGATCTTCAGTAGTCGACTCGGGTCAACGTAATTGAAGTTTATGACGAAACTCTTAACTTCCGTAGACATCTCGTGACCTTTACACAATGGCCTACACATCATCAATATATGAAAAAGGTCAGCGGTCTTCATAAACAAGATGGCGGATGAAATAGTGAACGAGAAAGGAAAGAAGGAAGGTGGTTTTACCAGGGTTTCTGCAAAGAGTAATACACGGAAAAGATTTGTTGGAACTAAGTCAATTGTGGGGAAGAAATCAGATACGCTTGCAGGTATTTTTTTTAGTTAAACAGTGAAGCTAACTATTTGAAATCATGCTATTTATGTCTCCCTGCAGGGTACGTGCATGATCTGTACATGTTTATCACGTAAACGTGTATAACATGGTGTAACTGTGGAGTCCTCTTATTCCTTTTTTCAGAATAAGGCTGCGCTCTGATAAAAATTGAAGGGAGCCCAGTGCTCTCAACTTGTGAAATCTAGGGGGTACAACTTTTCCCATGTGTTTTAATGAAACTTTTAATTTAAGGTGGCTCCGTAATTAATACAGGAGCATTTAGCTGTGACAAATTTTCCGTCATAACTTTTTCGATTTTAACGCGATGGCTGCGAAACTTTGCAAAGAACAACAGATATCATTCGGCAATAATACGAAATATCCCGATTTCATTGATGGTAAATATTTCTTGAGAAATTAGCGCTTAAAAGGACCCTAATGTTCAAAGAAAATCGCGTCTAGTAAAAAATTTTGCTGATATTTTTTACTGAAATTTCTGGTATCGGCTTTAATTGATATAATAAATATGCCAGAGGAATTTCAGAAAAATCGTTGGAGCAGAAGTCCGTAACTAAAAGTCGCTCAAAATTCAGCTGTGAAATTGTTTTGGAATTTCAAAAATAAATTACTATCAGGTAGAAGGAGACACCAGTTTCAATTTTCGGGACAAGTAAATTCAATGTTTGCTAATTCTGAAAATAGAAGCCAATTGCCTATTGTGCTATTCTTTAAAAGATAGTTTTCAGTTTTAGAAGCACTATAAATTGCTCCAAACTTTGCTCTGACGTCGAAGGACTTGTTCCTCGACATTTTTAAAATATCACTCGGCAGTTTTGGTTCAAACTCCTGCTACATACATTTTGATGTATTGCAATGTATCCTCAACAGCTCTTCCAGCTGTACGTTGTTTCCAATTCAGGAAAAAGGTACTGGGATTGTAAGCTACCTTGTATCGAAGCTCAGATAGAACTGTCGAGCACCTTTGTTTATGACCAGAAAATGAGCACGAGCGGCAGCTCTGCGAGGAATTCGCACCTCAGCCAGGGGGGACGAATGACAATGATGCCCATGTCTGTGAACCGATCTGTATAAACATGTATTGCAGAGCAAAACATAATAATCAAGAAAAAAATACCCATTCATTGAAGTAAGGAGTGACAAAAATTTCAGAGTTGTAAATTTATTCACGGGCAGTATTTTTGCGATAATTTTATTTTGCACTGTGATGTTATTCGGTTCACAGGCATGGTCATCATTGTCGTTCGTCCCCCCTGAGTGAGGTGCGAATTCCTCGCAGAACTGCTGCTCGTGCTCATTTTGTAGTCATAAACAAAGGTGCTGGACAGTTCTATCTGAGCTCTGATACGAGGTAGCGTCCAATCTCAATACTTTTTTCCTGAGTTGGAAGCAACGAACAGCAGTAAAAGTCGTTGAAAATGCATTGCAATACATCAAAATGTATGCAGCAGGAGTTTGAGCCAAAACTGCCAAGGGATATTTTAAAACGGTCGAATAACAAGTAATTCTACTTCAGAGCAAAGTTTGGAGCAATTTATAGTACTTCTAAAACTAAAAAGTACCTTTTAAAGAATAGCACGATAGGCAATCGGCTAGCAAACATTGAATTTACTTGTCCCGAAAATTCAAACTGGTGGCTCCTTCTACCTGATAGTAATTTATTTTTGAAATTCCAAAACAATTTCACAGCTGAATTTTGAGCGACTTTTAGTTACGGACTTCTGCTCCAACGATTTTTGTGAAATTCCTCTGGCATATTTATTATATCAATTAAAGCCGATACCAGAAATTTCAGTAAAAAATATCAGCAAAATTTTTTACTAGACGCGATTTTCTTTGAACATTAGGGTCCTTTTAAGCGCTAATTTCTCAAGAAATATTTACCATCAATGAAATCGGAATATTTCGTATTATTGCCGAATGATATCTGTTGTTCTTTGCAAAGTTTCGCAGCCATTGCGTTGAAATCGAAAAAGTTATGACGGAAAATTTGTCACAGCTAAATGCTCTTGTATTAATTACGGAGCCACCTTAAGATACAATAATTGATGTTAACACTCAAACACATATTCTCACAAACTAAAAATGTCCACAAGAATGACTTTTAAACTGTGTCATAAGGATGAGGTATTGTGGCAGATAATATTATTCTTGTGGAAACGGGTAACCCGTTTAAATTCAGCGTCACAGGGAATCCAGTTTTAGCTGACATGGAGAGTTCCTGTGCTTTTTCCTTGTTGCTTCCTTATTTTGAAAAGGCTAGAGATTTTACCACAGGTTTTACCAGGTAAACTGATGGAGGGGTAGCAGGGCATAAGAGGTAGAGGAAGAGGGTTCTTTATTTGTTTGAGAGGTATTTTGAGGGTTACATTTTTGTACTGTTTAACAGTTACTTGGAGGGTGAGATTAAATTTTTTGTTGGACTTCTTCAAATCCTAAGAAAACAAACCCCTAGATTTAAAAAATTATTTAAAACACCTCTAAAATAGGGAGAGCTCCTTACAGTTTTTTCACTGTGCAACAGGTATTTTCTTATGGAAATGTTTTATCTGCTAAGGGATAAATGCAATATGCATATGCTTAACAAAATATCTTTGACATTTACAAATGAGTCATTCTTATTTTTTTATTGCAACTGGTCACACTTCATCTTCATGTCATAATTCAGAAATTTGATTTTTCAAACATATACTGCATTACTGTAACTTTTCAAATTGATACTAATATTATCCCAGTTTCTATAGCAGTTCCTAAGTTGTGTTATTTTGCTTAGTGATATAGGTAGACTTTCGGGCAAAAAACAATGATTTACTCCTGCAACCACCTAATCTAAGTTGTTACCTTCCTTTAATAAGGTCATTGCCAAGGAATGTTTCATTAATTTTTTTCTTCAGAGGTTGGCACAAATATCAAGAGAGTTGTAAGGCAGATTCCAGAGGAAATTCTAAATAATGCAGATTTGCAGGATGCCATTAGACAGGTGAATATTAGTGGAATACTCTGTTTAAAAATACCTGGACATGTATTAAATGCTTTTAATTGGTACAGTCAAGACATCAAACCAGATACTATATTGAATTTTGTGATTTGTGGAGCAGTCCAGAAGTTGCATTGTGTACCACTGTGTGACCGCTGCCTAAGAAATTTTATGTTTGAATTTATTATTTTTGTTTTCTTTTAATATCCGAGTTGTGGGACAATATGATTAACTCTTGTTATTGCCAGACACCACTGGAACCATCAGCGCTGTGTTCTAACAGTGCCTGATAGCCCCTACCTAATACTTCCTCTTTGCTCTCAGACTGATTATCATAAGAATTTAATTTCCTATAAAGTTTTCAGTTCTTTGTAACTCTCTAGACAACAACACAGGAGCCTCTGAGAATATCTCTAAAATTGACTCGTAATTAAGACTCACATTTTGAGTTATTTGTGACGTGTATATAAATAGATTCTAGGAATTTTTAGGATTTTTGCTTTTCTTGTGAATGTAAAGTACGATTTGTAATTTGTGGGTTCTTAGGTTCTTACAGTTTGATGTAAATAAATTGTGAGATTGGTAATTTTTTAAAATTATGAATTTTTATTGTTGAGATAATGTTGAATATTTTTCCTTACAACCACATCTGCTTAACTTATATGTAGCTATTATTTTATCATGTTTGCATAAATGCTATTCTTCTTATTTTTGTTATTCTTCTTATTTTAAATTGCAAGGTGTTTGTATAAGTGTGAGAGTTAACTGTAATGTAGATTGTTAAAAAACTTGAAATTCTTCTTCCTCTTCAGTTACCCCCAAACTACAATTTTGAAATCTTCAAGACTGTTTGGAGGATCAAAGAAACAAGCTCTAAAAGAGGTAAAAAGATATAATCAAGTATCTTGTACTCTGTAAAATCAGCATGCAAAGAAAGTAGTGTCCGATAGCCAGGGGCTGGTGGATTTCACTATCGTGCTAGTGAATTCTGTTCTTAACTTGCCCGATGGGCAAGTGAAGTTTTTTTGAGGAGTTCAAATTACAGAAGAACTGTGAAATCAATTCTGCCCATCAAAATGCTTTTGGGGCTGGTTGAAATGACATTTGGGCTAGTAAATGCTAGCTTCAGCTTGCCCGAATGGCAAGCTTTAAAAATGACTCTCTTTGCACCCTGAAATATTGTGTGACTAACATGATGATAGAAGCCCAGCCTGACAGTAGATATGAATAAGAGATCCTTACAAAATTCTGACTGGCCAATGACACATAGAACACTGCAACAGGGAGGTGGAGGGGACCATTTCTTTTTAGTTATTATTTGGGAAGGGATGTGGTTTCTTGTCTCATTTAAGCAGAAAATAATCTGTCTTAACTGAAGACTGGCTTCCGAAAATAATGTTATTTTAACTTTGGTTTCTGGAGTTGTATTTGAACGATAATAGGGACCCTAGCAAACTACGATAGCAAAAGCAACGGGAACTTCAAAAAAGTAATAGGTTTACAGTGTAGTGAGCAAACTAACAACTCTGCACATGCATTATGCTTTTTTGCAAATTTCTTTGTCATCGCTGCACATGAATGGCCAAATTGTTTGTTCTCTTGAGAATGGGAACAGGAAGACAATAAATTCTACCATCTCTTTCTGAACTAGGGGGCATTTCCCTCTCCTCAGTTCCAACATAAATTCCCTTCTTTTAAGTAACTGAGCAACTTAGGACTATCACAAAAAAGTTTGCAAGGATGCAAAGTCTATTTTTCGTTGGCGTTTTCATAGACATTGCCATTGTTGGATCGTTAAAACATCATAAAATGCAGTTAATGGAACAAAATGTGTAAGGGGGCTATTGGATTGAAATTTGTAGTGTGATGATTTATTCTATGAATGAGCTCAATTCTTACAGCTCTAAAGAAAAAGAGGTTTCCATGGCTAGAAGTACATGCAAATTGTGAAATTTAGCATGGCATGGATTTGCCCTCTTTTTAAAGGTGTTATCTATGGCCAGTTGTTTATTTTCATAGGTCAATAAACAATTATTGGATGAGGTTGAGCATGATATCATGAATTATCAAAATCGAGGTCTGTGTTATCTGCTGAAGCCGAAGGCTGAGGCTGATAATACAGACACGAGGTTTTGATAATTCATGATATCATGCGAAAACCGAATTCAATAGTTTTATTATACATTTTTTAAACAATAGACAAAAGAGGACGTTCAGCCATTCTGTTTCTGAAGAGAACACTCCAAGGGGCTTAGTAACCAGGCAGACGTTGAACTTGACATGATAAATGCAATATCTGCAGCAGATATTGCATTTATCATGTCAAGTTCACAAGCTATTGTGAATTGATTGAATGCTCTCGACCAATCAGATTTTTCATAGTGAGTCTGATGTATAATAAAGTAACTTATAATACACCTGTATTTACTGTATTGGTTGAACTTGGATACCTGTCTTGATATAAATGCTGTGGCTTGTCACACCAGTGGTCATTATTCAGTCAGCTTGCACAAAAGAAAAACAGTTTCAAAATATTCGCCACCTGTCCTCCCTTTGGAGAGAGATAGATAGTTTATAAAAATACACCACAGCTGTGGTGTATTTGTGTTTCATTTATGGCTGAATTGGAGACATCTTTCTTTGGAATAAATCAATAAATCTTTGGGTCACCCACCCCCCCCCCCCCTCCCTCTTGTGGTATTCTGAAGTGTGGGCTGTGACTTCCCCCAGCCTTTTTAAGCATTGTTTGTGTCTTGCCATCTTATTCGTTTGCCTTCATCTTGTCCAATCCAGCCTGTGCAGTGCTGGGGAAATAAGAAAGGCTCTGCCAATATTCTTGTCTTACCCCTCAGTAGTGGGGCAGTAAGTGAGGCTTTGTGCATGTAACATGAAGTTGCTAATTACCTCCTATTGGCCTGTCCGTTTATTTTGACTGTATGCCTCATTTTGTTCCATGACTTTTCGTGAGGATTTTAAAGTGGATAGTCAAGTGCAGGGTGCAAAGAAAGTCATTTTTACAGCTTGCCATTTGGGCAGGCTGAAGCTAGCATTTACTAACCCAAACGTTATTTCAACTAGCCCCCCAAATGTTTGGATAAGCAAAATTGATTTCACAGTTCTTCTGTAAGTTAAATTCCTCAAAGTACCTCACTTGCCCGTCAGGCAAGTTAAGAACAGAATTCAGTAGCCCGATAGCAAAATCCACTAGCCCCAGGCTATCAGACACTTCTTTCTTTGCACACTGCAAGTGACATTAAAAACAGAATTCACGATAGCAAAATATCCTAGTCCTGGGCTATCACACACAAATTTCTTTGCACATTAAAATATGGCATTTAAATGTTCTTTTGTGTTTTCTACACTAAAACATTGAAAATAATAATCAACAGTGATGAATTAATTATAGTTTGATGTGATGTTACACTGTATCTCACTACCACTTGTTCTTTTGTATTGTTTTAGTGGCATTACAGTTCCCAGAAGGACTTCTCATGTTTGCTTGTACAATAGCTGACATCTTGGAAAGGTACATTGTATGGTTGACTTCCATCATTTTGCCCCCAGTTCTCGATACACTTTTTAAATTCTTGACACCAAAGACAGGGTAGTATTTTAGCAGGGTGGAGATTTGCCAGTAATGGTGAAACTGTGAAGAACCCTTGAAGTAGCCAGATTTCTTTACTTGACTCCTTTGGCACATTTAGGGAAAGTACCAGAAACAAAGTTTCCATCTCGGATTAATTCAATTGCGTCAATTTTTCGTTTTCCATTAAATTTGCGTAAATTTGAGTTGTGTTAATTTCCAATACCTTAATTTCATGGTGCATTAATTTCCTATAATAAGGTATAATCCTTATTCATTAAGGGCCTGTTTACATGGAGGTAAGGGACCCCAGGTAGCTGAGGTAACCCGCTTAGGTGGGGTTACCCGCCTGTCCATATAATCTCTCTTTTTAATTTGATCACATTTACATGATAGGTGGGGTGACCTGCCAAGGTGGGTAGCCTGGTCTACCAGACTGTGTAACCCTGCCAGCCGGGGTGAAATTTTGCCATGTAAACGTTTCAAGGTGGGGTAACCTGCCTAGCCAGGGTCAGATTCGGAATACATCAAATTTGTGCAAAATTCAGTTTGGTGGTGGCTTTGCATTATTATCAAAGGTAACAATAGAAAGCCACAACACTGAAGGTTGCAACAAGACTAGCAAGTGAGTTTAGAAGACCAATAATCGTCGCCAAAACACTTGGTGTGCCAGTATTTTTCTTGTTTACAGTATATGTGCTAAGCGACAATTCAATAATCTTGAAATTTAAGTGAACCCCTGAGATGGAGGGGTTTTAAGATTGCATGCAGACAAGGGTTATTTTTTTACCCCACCTACATGTAAGCAGGTTACCTCACCTACCTGGGGTCCCCCACCTCCATGTAAAGAGTCCCTAAGTGGATACAGGAGATAGCTGCATTCTGTGTTTCACAGTCAGTCTCTTACTGTGTTTAGATTCACAGGGTGTGATACTGTTATTATGGGAGATGTCACTTATGGGGCTTGTTGTGTTGATGACTTCACTGCTAGAGCTCTTGGCTGTGATTTGATGGTTCATTATGGCCACAGCTGTTTAGGTAAGGACCTGTATAATTAATTAATTATAATTATAATTAATTTTACCATTAAAGATGGGCTTACAATAGCGACAAAGGCAGAGGCGTAGTCAAGAAAGGCATATTTTAAAAAATAAATAATGAAAAAGACATTATTTGAGGTGCAAAATTTTCAGGAAGTTAAATTTTCAAAAATGCGCGCAAGGTAAACTGCCTAAAGTATTCAATCAATCAATCAATCAATCAATCAATCAATCAATCAATCAATCAAAGAGTATAATTTATTTAACTTCGAATTAGTTGATAGCAAAATTCAGTGCTAATATCTCCGAAGAAAATTAGCACACTAAAAGATTCTAACAGAATATTACGAGTTCCCGATTATCATGCCATCGTTATTCAGTTACTATGGAAGCGGCAATGAAACCAAAATGTAATTATCAATGCTTGATGGATATGTTATTTCATTTTGTGGCTTTTTCGTACATGCGCTACAGCCAATGTTACAGGGCATCAAACAGGAAGGGATAAGTCCTTGAAAAGTAGGTGCGAACCAGCCTCTTCAGTTAATTGTTTTGGAAAGAAATTAACCGTTTGCCTCAGAAAAGTAGAGCTGTCACTAAGATCTCAAGTTACCAGTAAATACAACAAGTAGGCGGGGAATGAAACAACCAGGGATTTCTTTTGGTTCTCTTTTTCTTTTATTTTCCTATGAAAAAAGCCGTGCGTGTTCATTGTAGCCTGGGGAAATCTTCCGCTCTACGGCCTTTAGTGACCGCCTTGTAATAAGCCAAAAATTCAACCACTGACCGTGTTCCGTTAACTGCAGCTTATACTTCTTCATTAGTGCTTTTGGAAGGGTTTATAATGGGGAGGCTTATATCTGAGGGGGCTTTCAACTGGAATAGAAAAAGGAAAAGAAAGAAAAATGTACAGCCCCCGAAATGATCCCAAACCCTGAAATAATCCCGAATTCGACCCCAAAATGATACCGACCCTGAAATGATCCCCACCTCTCTTCACGTGGAGCTCAAAATGATCCCAAATTAATTCTTGGAACAGAATGGTATTCCACCACGGAATTATTACAAGTCTGTTTCAGCGTTTATGTTCTTGAGTCACATTATTTTAACATTTCACTAAAGTATGTGATTTTTTAGCGCTTTTGTCATCTTATCGCCTTTATGTCTACTTTTGCATCTTCAACATAAATAGTGTTAAAACACCATTTTTAAAATTCATATCCAAGCGTGAAGACATGCATGTTTTATCATCATTTTTAGAATTTAACATCCTTGCCATTTTCTCTATAACCCGGGCTATAATCTCCTAAGTAACTATGCTAAAAAATTTTATGCTTTGGAATGTTTCTTATTTCTTGATGTTGTCAGTTGCGGTTCATGGTGTTGCTAAAAATATACTAGACTTTGTGTATTAAATAATGTTTTCTTCTAACCCAATTGAAAGTGTAATCCCAAATTAATGTCATTAAAGAATGCGAGCAAGTGAAGATTATTGGTGAAACTTGAATCAATAATGTGCATTTTGCTCGATCCATAGTTCTAGAATATCATTCCATTGCAAAAATTAATTGGGGATCATTTTGGGGACGACATGAAGAGAAATGGGGATCATTTCGGGGGCTGTACAGCACTTCAAAACAAGCTATAATAGCAGTGCTGATCAAAAAGCATTTACTGGTTTTTTATTAAGCTTCAAAATGTCATAACAAATCCAATTCATTTTAATACGTGTTCAGGCTAGAGGGGGACCGGGGTCTCATCATCGGATGTGTTTTTTTGCAGGTGGGGTGGGGAGGGGAGTTAAAAGTGGCAGTTTACAGTATACCACCACCCCTCTTTTCTCCGCAGAGGCCTCTTTGTATTGTGGGGAGGCTGGGGAGAAAGAAAAAGAGAGCGCGCAGGGCACGATAGGAAGGGGAAAGAGAGAAGAGAGGTTCCCGCCTTGTCCCTTTTCCCATCTTCCCCCGTGCGCTTTCTATTTTTCCGATTATTGCTAATTTTATAGGGATACCTAGCAGGAGCCTCTGCGGAGGAGAGAGCCACCACCCCATTGAGACCGTGTGGATGGCTAGGAATGTTTTCTGCTCTGGTTATTTGGAAAGCTGTAATCAAGAGTAATTATTTGTGTTAATACCTTTACAGTTCCCATCGACTCTACAAAAGGAATCAAGATGCTGTATGTATTTGTGGATATCAAACTGGACGCTACACACTTTGTTGATACTGTCAGGCATAATTTTGAAGCTGGTTCTTCTCTGGCGTTAGTGAGCACGATTCAATTTGTGGCAACTCTTCAAGTATGTAAATGTTTTATTATACTTATTTACAATGTGAAATTTTTCTGATGGACGGTAGTTATCAATCCTCGATTGTTCGTTTCTCTCTTGGCATGTATTGCAAGCAAGAGAGATTGATTCAGGCGCTAGGCAATGGCACACTACGAGCAACTCGCCCTCGTTTCTCGCGGCTTGCAGCTTCGTTACTCGCTACACGCGTGTTGCGCTTGCTACCCGCCATAAACTTTGACGAAAAATATTACTCTACACGTACCTTTTTGTCAGCAGTGTCAGCTCGTGTACTGGCTCTTTTATTCGTTCGCTCTTCATTCTCTTATCTCCTACTCGCTCACGTATTTTTGATAAACAAGAAGCTCGAGAGAGCTTCAATCCGAGCTATTCAACTTGAAACCGCTGAAGCGCTTTTCTATTAACCCGTTCCGCGTCATGAGAAAGCACCACATTCGCAACAAGGTTATTGTTCATTGCCGGCCGCATTACAAATATACACATGTAGTCAGTGTTAAAGAGTACTGCGATTCTTTTTTATCACTTTCTTGTCTGCCATGTGATAGTAATTAATTAATTTTGTTATTATTATTATTATTATTAGTTTTATTATTATTATTATTATTATTATTATTTAGTTATTTTTTTATAACTGGCATTCATAGTTTGCTTGCAGAGAGACCACGAATTTCTTTTTTGTGGTTGTTGTTAGATTTGCTGTTTTAAGTGAGAAAATGAATTTTTTGTAACGAAGAAAAGGGTTATATTTTGCGAAGGAAACTGAAACTCATTTATTTTGTTTCTGTTATTTGGAACTTTAGCGCTTTTGATTGCGTCGTTTTCTTTCACGGATGCCGTTTGCCTTTTTAGTGGATCAGTTACAGATATAGTCTTGGAACCCGCCCAAGGCTCTTGTTGATTACTTCGTCACGGCAGGGGAAAGGAGTACACGGAAAGTTTAAGGAAGTTAAAATGGGATTCCTTAGAACTGAGGCGTAAATATCTTTCTTGGTCTTACTGTGCAATATTTTATTGGGATATTGTGACGTGAACGCCTCCAAATTTTATTACATCATAGGTCCATCTCGAACTCGTAGAAACCATGATTTTAAGTTAAGGCCGCAGCGCTTTCGCACTAATTATTTTAGGTATTTTTGGAAATCGTTACGTCATTCACTGGAATTCTCTCCCGTCTAAATATGTTATCCCTGAATCTAGCCTTAATTTTTCCCTTTTAAGATACTTGTGCTCAAAGTTGTGTTAATAGTTATACCCTCTACTTATTATATTTTTATTAATTATATTTTATGTTATTATTGTTATTATTATTATTATTGTTATTTTCTTATGTTACATTAAAAATCAATAGATTTATCTTATTGCCTTTGTTATATATTAGCCTAAGGTTTTTTTAAAAATGTGTTCATGTTTATGAAAAGAGAGTGGCCCTAGAATGGGAATTCAGTTTCCCCCTGCCGCTATCCCGACACCTTTTCCTGCAGCTTTTTAGTATTTTTATTGTATGGATGGTAAAGTATTATTAAACTTAAACTTAAATTGTCAAGCCTCATTTTCACGAAAGTGGTAACCTTTCTCATTAATGTTGATCAAGGTTGACAAACATAATATTCAGCTCTCTTGTAGAAGTTTCAGCGAGTTCATAGCACTCTTAGTTGGCATCTTAGTTATCTTTTAACCTGTGGCGATCCTTCATCTTTTAGAAATGATATAGAGAAAGATATTTAATCAAAGAACAGTCTTTTTGTTGAATCAGTTTTTTTTTATTTCAGCGCTAATCATTTCTTCGATTAAAACCACATATTACAACAATCAAAAGTATGTTTAAAGGCCGTTTCTGCCCGTTGTTAAGTCGGTTTGAAGGCAGTTTCTCTGCGAATTACAGCACTTATTGAACCAAGATGTATCCCATCGTTTTAATGTGCTGGTCGCCATTATCTCCCCCGTGTTGAGCTTCGTTACCACACGTGTTGGAGTCATCATTGTATCCTCCAGTGCCAAACCCGATTCTGGAGTCACAAGAGCTACAGACATTTTGATTGTTAGCAACGATACCAATTCTCGCTTTGGAGTGGTTGCTGTCGGTGCATAGAACGTTGAACCCTTCCTTGTTACAGTTGGGTTGTAAAGAGGCGCGAGGCCCAATGAGCTTCTTCCACGTGTTCCGGCCTAGTGAAGTAGCTCGGTATTTACCATCTGCGATCAGTGAATACAGGGATCTGGCTTGATGGTTGATGACAACAGACTTGAGCTCCTAACCGATCTTCATTCCAAGACAAATCTTGTCAAACGGTGTGTTCCAATAAGTCGGTAACTTGGTCTCGTGAGTGTCCAACCCAGTCTTCCCTCCTGGAAGGTTGAAGTCGACTTTGTTGTCCCACAGCTTAGAATTGTAGTGAAAGGTTTTCTGGAAAAAAAATCCGTTAACTCATTCATAAAGAATACTATCACTTTGCTGTTTTATCTGTTTGAGAAATATGATACAGTCTCGCCTTGGTTTTCACTGGTCTTGTTGCAAAGTCCTCACATATTATTCTCTTCATACTTTGTCTGTTATTACTTACAGTGAATTGAGCTACAACTTTTCAAACCTACACGTAATAGATCCCCTTTCTTTCATTTGACGTGGACTCGTGACTTACATTGTAATTTCACCTTTATATTGTGAACTTGGTGATGACAAACGTTGAAACTTCTAAGAACACTTTTACTACCTTTGTGCCGTGGATCTTCATGACCAGCGTCCATCCACCTCCTCCACATGCATCAAGCCCATGACTGGTCATGTGACAATATACGGGAACCTTTGTAGATCCAACGTCCAGCAAGTACGCTTTGTTTGCTTTAGTCCTGGTTAAACGTAGAACGTCATTAATTTACTTCAAATCACAATATTTGTTTCTTTATTGAGAGCCAGAAGGGAGAATTTTTTTAAAACTTGAATAAAATAGCCTAGGATTATCTGTAAAGCTGTCTCGAAGTTTCATATGACACATTTGATACTCTAAGAATACAAAGTTGCGCAGTCATTACTGGCTTTGACCTTCTGTAAGAGTATATTTTTTTACTTTATTACTAACCCAAGACCGGGCTTTGATTCTTGATCTGTTGCTTACGTACTCGGCGTAGTCCGTCATCTTATGCCAAATAGCTTATTTAAACCTCTATTTCAACTAGAACGTTTCCAACGTTGTGGAATTTTTTTATATCTGCGATATATTTTCCCATTGAAATAGTGATCGATATCTTTACTTATTATTTTCAAAATTGGCAAACCGATTTTTGTCATTTATATTTTCAATTTTGTGCATCACTCACTGAGAACAAATGTTTATTTTTTTTTTTTTGCGACCTTGAAGTCTAAAGTCGTGAATATGTTTCAAGATTTAGTAAAAATCTGATCATTTTGTCCTCTGTGTTTTTTATCTTCTCTTCTACGCCTTGAGAACATCATTGTCTTGAAGGTATGATGGATTCGTGAGTAAAAAACCTGGTATTTTGGCAGTAGTTCAGTTTGCGGAAGTTGGAAACTTTGTGTTTGCAAATGAATACGTGTAAATAAACAGTGGTGAAATAGTGTTTCTTCTATCTTTTGTACTTACATGCTCTTTTTATAAATCTCCTTGCACGTTGAAGCTGTTACTGGAGAATTAGAAAACAACATTAGCTATATCAAGATGATCCACAAGTACTTCTAAATTCTTTTTAAGGCTGTTGAATAACGCGAATGGTTAACGACAAATAACACTTTACGAGGTGAACAAACTATTTCATGGTTTAATTTCATTCCTCGCGTTAGCAGCAAAGCTTCGCTTGCGTTGTGCTCTAAATGGCAATCGGCCAAAAAGAAAATAAACTAAGAAATTTTTCGAGACTTACTTTTGTATACTTCATTTCATTATTTTGCCTGTAGTCAAGCAAGAAACTGTTTTTCTGAACGGAGGATAATTTTCTTTGTGTAAGCAATTCTCACTTGGATTAGGAGAAGGCTGTAGTAGTTTGATTATCTGATCCAGCTTTTCATCCAAGTTCTTGATAGCTTCGCTGGTTCTCGCGTCCGTTCCAATGTACTGATTGCACACAATTGTTTCTTCGTCTGTTTGGGCGTGAACGTTATTCGTGCTGTTTGTAATTTTTGCCCCATAAGCTACGTATGCGACGAGAAACACGAACAACGCTGCAAAAAGACAAGACTCCATTTTGGAAGCCAAATGAAACTGCATGCATTTAATATTTCTCTAAGATAGTCTCTATTTGTTCATCTCAGGATAGTGGACTTTTGTTGGAGACCAGAAAATTTTTCAGTTGGATAATTAAGAATTAGTGTTATTTTTTGACAAGCTGTCAAATATGTTGACATTCTCATTAAATGTGATGGTAAATACTAAATACATTTCGGTACTTGCGGTCGCATAAGGTCGTCTAGAAAACTGCGTATTGCTGGCCGCGAAGGAAATTTTATTTAAAGGAGTGTTTATTGTTAGCAGATTTTAGAGTTGCAAACCTAAAAAGTCTTAAGTTGTTATGCTCCTTTTTAGATTTGGCCTATACGTCTATATTTTTTTTACTGCATAAAGTAAAGTGAAGTCTAAGTTTAAGGAAAATGCACTTTCGGCCGCTGGTCCATACCTTAATTTTACTCTTTAGAAGTCTTGGTTTGTATTCTCCTTCCTTCCTTTCTTTTTTCGTTTTTTTTTTAATGCTTCCTTGTGTAAAAAGTATTAACGTGGAAAGCAGTTGTGGCTTTAAATAATTTACGAAACAAAAAGTAAACATTATTTCATGACGTTGATACAAATAAGACAAAAGTTATACATAACGCGTTTAATAGCGCTTGAGCAGTGTCTATAACACTTCGTTCCGCGCTCAGTATCTTGATAGAGTCAGTTTTATCTGAGACGATGCTTGAAAAGCACATTTCTTCGTTCTGAATTTTGATACCTTCTGCCCCAAACTCGATGGTGCTTTTGAAAACATAAAAATTCGTCCTTGCTCTCTAAAAACGTTCTCCAAAGGTATCAACCTGGGGACTGGTTGCGGCTCAAGTCTGTTAGTTTTTGGCCTGAGACGGTACTTTTTTAATCAAAATGATAGAGAAAAGCCTTTTCGATACAGGATTTTATTTCATCTCATTTTTACAAACCCCTTAATGGTATAACTTTTGAAACGGTTTTCAACAACAATCAATAGTTTGTTAGTTGGATTAGAAGGCCGTTTATTGGACCAAGATGTATCCCATCGCTTTGATGTGCTGGTCGCCATTATCTCCACCATAAGCAGCTTCGTTACCACACGTGTTGGAGTCATCGAAAAGCCCTCCAGTGCCAAACCCGATTCTGGAGTCGCAGCTATTACAGACATTTTGATTGTTAGAAACGATACCAATTCTCGCTTTAGAGTGGTTGCTATAGGTGCATAGAACGTTGAATCCTTCTTTGTTGCAATTGGGTTGCAAAGAGGCCCGAGACCCAATGAGCTTCTTCCACGTGTTACGGCCCAGTGAAGTAGCTCGGTATTTACCATCTGCGATCAGTGAATACAGGGATCTGGCTTGATGATTGATGACAACAGACTTGAACTGCTGACCGATCTTCATTCCAAGACAGATCTTGTTAAACGGTGTGTTCCAATAAGTCGGTAACTTGGTCTCGTGAGTGTCCAACCCAGTCTTCCCTCCTGGAAGGTTGAAGTCGACTTTATTGCTACATAGTTTAGAATTGTAGTGAAATGTTTTCTGGAAAAAAAATCAGGTAACTCATTCATAAAGAGTACTATCACTTTGCTGTTTTATCTGTTTGAGAAATATGATACAGTCGCCTTGGTGTTCACTGGTCTTGTTGCGAAGTCCTCACATATTATTCTCTTCATACTTTGTCTGTTACTACTGACAATGAATTGAGCTAAAACTTTTCAAAACTACACGTAATACATTCCCTTTCTTTCATTTGACGTGGACTCGTGACTTACATTGTAAGTTTACCTTTATATTGGAAATAAAGTGATGACAAACGTGGCAACTTGTGACAACATTTAAATTTTAATACCTTTGAGCCATCGATCTTCATGACCAGCGTCCATCCACCTCCTCCGCATGTATCAAGCCCATGCTTGGTCATGTGACAGTATACGGGAATCTTTGCAGATCCAACATCAAGCAAATACGCTTTATTTTCACTGGACCTGTTAAAACATACCTCTTTATTGATTTCTCCCAGTTTGTTTGTTTCTTTCTGTGAAAGTTAGGACGCCATGGAAAATCAGAATTCTCGTAAAAGAAATCTGTCTTATCAGATAAGCAATGTTTGGTCGAAGTTGAATAATATTATAAAAGTATCGAGTAGTGTTGTTATTACTGACTTTGTCGGTAAGAAGGACTCTTCTTTACCGCCATATATATGATAACTGGTCAATCGTCTTAAGCTAGTGATTCATAAACTATCCTTTCAGCTTGAGTGTTTAGTAAATTGTCTGAGTTTTGTATTTAATTTTAATTCTTATCTCCTTATTATTTTCTTTCCATTTTCGTATCGGTATTTTAGTTTATTTGTAATCGTTAGGGCACCAATTTTCTCTTTTTATTTCTAAAATACTGAACAATATTCAGAAGCAATTCTCTGTGTTTTTCGTTTGTGGCCTTAAAAGCTACTCTTTTTTTAAGGTCTAATCTAAATCAGTTCAAGGTTTAGTGTTTTAAGGGCTTTTAGCGCTGCAATGTTTGCCTACATCAAATGAAACCCACAATAATAATTTTCCATAGAATTTAAGCATTCTTTAGATTGCCTTTACCCTAGTTACATAAATTTACCGATACGAACTTTATTCTGTAATCAATTCGTTTTTTTGCAAATAGTTTTTGTTATGACTGTTTGTAGACGTATATACTTACAAGTTCTTGGTGTAGATTTCCTTGCACGTTGAGGCTGTGAGACCGAAAATAAAAGGATATAAAGCGTGTTATTTGTAAAAAGAGGACTTTCCACACCATTCTGTAAGAAACACTTTGAGATATGAGTTATTTTTTCATGGTTTGTATTCAGGTTAATCACTCCTGAAGTCTCGAACTATTTCATAATGAATTCATCACAAAACGCTGTTCAAAGAATTTCTTACCGGTATTAGGAGAAGGCTGTAGCATTTCAATTATCTGATCCAGTTTTTTGTCGATTTTCTTGATTGCTTTGTTTGTTTCAGAGTTTTGTCCGTTGTACTGCTTGCAGACAAATGATTTGCCATCGGTACTTTTCGTTCCATTCGTTGCGTTTGCCGTGAGCAACAGAGAAAAAGCTAAAATGAACCAAGATCTCATCTTTCTATTTAAGTTAGCTGTGTTGAAGCGTTTGTTATCGAGTAAACTACAATATTCTGTAATGTTCCTTGAACCGGAATACTTGTACTCCACAATGCTGAGTCTCTTTTTTTAGCTTAGTTTTGACTCGTATTAAAGACAAGAAAATTTTCCAGTCGAAGTATTAACTAATTAATTGCTGGTTCATCATACTCTGTTTAAAATGACGGCGATGAAATCTCACCCGTAAGCGCTAGCAGTTTGAACGCTAAATTTGTAGTCATGTTCCATCAAATTCGTTGGGAGTAACTTATAAAAGTAGACGAAAATAGTGCTTGAAGGCACACTCCGTGTTTCTGTATAAATTTTGTTTGTAGCAGACGGCTGTTTATAGCCGTGCCCCAGTTTCTTTACGTATAAAGACAAAGCAGAAAATTCATAGAATGATAAATGACTTAAAGCATTGGTTTACAGCTTAAATCGTGAATTAGTTTGAAATCTTTCCCTCATTTAGACAAGTCTTCATTTAGACAAGCTTTTTTTGTTGTAATTGAGTTTCTCCAATGAATTTATGGCTTGCTATTTAATCACTACATGGATGACTGGCTAAGGGTACATCAGACATTTGTGTGCGGGAGCAGAGTAGGGAGGGGAGGGTAAGGAGAAACTCTTCTTTTCCCCCGAACCCCGGTCTCTCCAAGAGATTGCTCGCGTGACCTCTGGAGCCAGAATAACCACGAAAGTGATCGATTCAATGTTGCGTTACTCTCTGTGGAAATTACCGGGTGTTTTCGTACGTTTTTAATCGTTTTAAAAAAGCGTGAATATATTTGCGGAGAAATATTTTCTCCTGATATTCGTTTATGTGGCGGAAAGAGATGCGACTAAGTAACCTATAGAGCTTGTGTTTCTTATTTATCATTTAATGTAATCTTTTTTCTGATATTATCACCAATCGGCTTTTATATTTTATGGCTCTCTGAAATGCAGTTGTTTTGCTGATAATGGCAATTTACCATTTTCACATTACCCATAATACACCTCGTTGTACGCCCTCAAAGTTTGCATAAGGATTGTCTTCTATTTCCCTTGGACGTCTGTTATACCCAGGAAAAATTGAAAACAACGATTAATATGCAAAACTTTGTAGACTGAAGGGTGTTTAATGGGCAACACAAAAATGGTCAATTTGAACAGTTTGGACCGCGAGTACGGATTTTGACATTTAATTTGGCTCTTTTACTCCTAGCTATGCAAAGAATAGCTTTCAGAGGCCGGATACGAACTATCACAGTGAATATGTGCAATTCGTATGTTATTTGCTGTTGAACTGTGCGGTATTTTCCAACTAATGAACTTTGTTCGTGAAACAGTCGCATTAAAAACAGTGCCAGATCCGGACCTTGAGATTAGGAGAGGGGGGGAGGCCGGTCATCCAGACCCTTAGATAAGGGGGGGCCGCGCCCCCCGGGCCCCTCCCTTGGATCGGCCACTGAAATGCCTCGCTTCGTTAACCAATCAGAATGCGAGATTTTATTCAATTATGCGATTCTAAATAAACTTTTCACATTGAATGTCTCGTGTTATTGGCCGGTCATAATGTAGCTTATACAGACTGTGTTTCTTCTTTATCCATTTAATCTAATCTTTTTTTCTTCTGCTACCACATAAATACGTTGTAATTTTTTACAGCTCTCTGAAATGCAGTTCTTTTGCTTTTTAAGGCTTAGTCAATAAAAACAATTCAACATTTTCACAATGCCCAATAAACCTCGCCTACGCTCCAAAATTTTGCATTAGCATTGTCTTCAATTTCCCTTGAGACGACTGTTATATCCAGGAGAAATTGGAAACAACAGTAAATATGCAAAACTTTGGGGGTAATCAAGGTGTATTATGGGCTACCGGGGCTATGCGAAAATGGTCATTATGAGAACAGTTTAGACTATGCGCACTGATTTAGAAATTTAATTTGCATTCATGCAATTCATGTGTCATTTGCTGTTAAACTATGCGGGATTGTTCCACTTAGGCACTTCTTCACCGATAACGATGAAGCAACCTGGTTCAAATGCTTCCCCCCGGTATGATAAGGGTGCATTGGATGTCAAAATTGTATTTTTATATACTCTCCTTTGCATTTGAGATTAGTGTGCAATTGACAACTATCGACAACTGATTCAGCTGGGACTGAAACAATAAGAACCATTTTTCTGAAAAGAGTATGTGAAGTGTTTGGTCATGGTTATATCTTTTCTGTGAGGTGAAGGCGAAGATGTATCTTTGGTATAGCAGCACGTGTTATGTAGTGGATGATGAAATCTGCTCAGATCGACTCATGTTTGTAACTGATTTTTTTTCTTCATCAGTAACTAAAGGTTTTTTTCTCTTCTCTTCAGTTAATATATCCATTGAAATAAAATTTTTATTTTATGTGAATGGTGTACGTTTATTGGTGGTGGACCAAATTTTGCTTCAAACATAGCTGAGTCAGCGTGAAAAATGTTTGCCGCTTTCTTTTGTTATCTTGTAATATTTGCTCAGTTGACACAACATTGACAACAATAATCTACAACTGCATTAATCCAAATAAAACAGTACAGAAAAGCGTAGTTATCAATGAAACCGTCTTTATGGCGTCGAGCAACATTTTATTTCATCCCAGTGTTACAAAATCCGTAATTATAGATTTACTTTAAAACCGCTTATAAACAACAATCAACAGTTTCTTAGTTGAATTTTGAGGCCATTTGAAGGCTGTTTCTGCGTATTACAGCTGTTATTGGACTAAGATGTATCCCATTGCTTTGATGTGCTGATCGCGATGTGGCTGGTTGCCACACGTGTTGGAGTCATCACTGTACCCTCCAGTGCCAAACCCGATTCTGGAGTCACAGCTGATGCAATTATTTTGCTCGTTTCCAACGATACCAATTCTCGCTTTGGAGTGGTTGCTATCCGTGCATAGAACGTTGAATCCTTCCTTGTTACAGTTGGGTTGTAAAGAGGCGCGAGGCCCAATGAGCTTCCTCCACGTGTTACGGCCCAGTGAAGAGGCGCGATATTTGCCATCTGCGATCAGTGAATACAGGGATCTGGCTTAATGGTTGATGACAACAGACTTGAGCTCCTGACCGATCTTCATTCCAAGACAGATCTTGTTAAACGGTGTGTTCCAATAAGTCGGTAACTTGGTCTCGTGAGTGTCAAACCCAGTCTTCCCTCCTGGAAGGTTGAAGTCGACTTTGTTGCTCCACAGTTTAGAATTGTAGTGAAAGGTTTTCTGGGTGCATTTGAAACAAAGAGTAGTTTGTCAGTTTGCTGTTGTATCTGTTTGGGCTCTGAAAGATTTTCTGAAAGCCATACACGTCTAGTCGTTTCGATTGGTCTCACTTGGAAGATGAAGCAAAGGCGTTTTTAAGCTACGCACGTCAACCGAAAGTAGAGCCTTTGCATTCTTGGGCAGTAGTTTTGCCGAAATTTTTGGGCAAATCGTCTGTATTAGAGTCAACACACTTAGCAATAGAAATTTGCTAGCATTAAGGCATAATAAAAGGGAAAAACATCACTTTCGGTTGACGTGCGTCGCTGAAAAGCGCCCTTGCATTTTCCTCTAGCATTAAAAGTTTACCTTAATAGGGGGAGTAAGCTTGTTGATGAGTAACCACGTAGTTAATCAGCTATTGAACATTTAACTTTTAATACCTTTGAGCCATCGATCTTCATGACCAGCGTCCATCCACCTCCTCCGCATTCATCAAGACCATGCGTGGTCATGTGACAGTATACGGGAACCTTTGTAGACCCAACATCCAGCAAATACGCTGTGTTTCCTTTTGACCTGGTTAGACAAACATGCCACCAAAATGGTTAAGTTCATTCAGAATGACATAGTTTTCTTCTGTTTGGTAAAGCAGCCTAGTTTCTCAAGAAATCTGGCGAATTTAGAATTATGTCAAAAGTAGGTTGAGTTTGATCGTCCGGGTGAACGTAGTCCTGAATAAGACTGTTGTTGAGAATTATGTGAAGAAATTAGAATTATGTGTAGTTTTGTTTGTAATGTTTTTCTTTGTAATGGGTGTGAGAATATGTTTTGGAATCGGGTCGGGATCGCGGCAGTTGAGCTGCAACGACGTTACGAAATGTTTGTGCAAAGCCTAGGAAAGCTCGATATCTATATAACCCTTCCTCTGGAGAGGGAGAGAATTGTGTCTAATTTGTATTTCATATTTTATAGTTTTTATGTGACAGTTACGTTACTGACATTTGTTTATAACTCTGAGGTTTTGTAGACGAGATAGAATGCCTTTATTCACCATTCACCTAAGTTCAGAGTCTTGTATAAATATCAGGAAATCCAATTTTTATATAGATCAGAGATTTAGTACATTTCACTGACTACACAAAAAAACACTGTAATTGACTATAGCGAACACTCCTGAATAAATTCATTAAGTTTCTTTTCTTCGTTTGTTACCGACCTTCGGTGTTTAAGTATTTGATTTACTGCTATTTTTCTCATTTTAATTTCGTCGATACTTTGTTACTGATTTTATAGCAGTTACCATTGTTTGTTATCCAGAAAATTTTCTCAACTTTGACTTCCCCGTTTTTCGTGTATTTGACTTGCCAGTTGGTGGAGAAAATTAAGAAGAAATTTTAGCAATTTTAGTTTTGAACGCTCGGAAATTTTAAAAGTATATTTCAAAATTTGCGGCTCAGTGTCTTTTTGTAGTAGGTTATTTTCTATCGCTTGTACTTACAAATTCTTTTCATAAATGTCTTTGCACGTTGAAGCTGTAAGAAGTAAGATAACGATATTAGCTACAGTGTATGTCACAAAAGTGTATGTCGTTTCAGTCGACAGCATCAACATCGTTGTCTTTGTCCAAATGGCGACTGTACTAGGTCAGATGACCACTGATCATGTGGCCAGCAAGGTCATGTGACCATTTTGTACTAACTGTTGTACTAATGAGGACCTAAAGTCAAAGTGTCAAAGATTCCGAAGAAAAGGGAAACGGGATAACACTGACTCGGTCTTGGTGCTTTCCATCATCCGATTAAAACATTGACGGATTTAATTTAATATGACCTTGTGGTAGAAGAGGCGCTTCAAATTGTCGCGAAATCAGATAAAGCTACTAAAATGAGTGAAAAAAACGTACATCGCCTCGAACGACAGTCGACATCTTAAGAAGCTTTGGCAACCGAAATCGCGTGAACCATTTGATATTTTTGTTTGAAATTTCGTGCTCCTTTATGAAACTGTACTCATTGTTTCTTTTCTTTCTTACCCTGGAGCAGTGAATTTCGATAAAAAGATACCAGAAAATGTGATGCACGTGCAGACTAACTTTTTTGTTGCCTTAGTCGTCATGGTTGCTTTACTTTTAAATTGACTAGGATTACATAAAGAGCTAGAAAATGTAAACTTTCGGAGATGAAGTCATGGAAATTAGAAGCTATAATTGAATGCATCTTACCTGGAAAAGCAGGGGGCTGTAGCAGTTTAATTAGCTGGTCTAACTTCTCGTCAAGTTTCTTGATAGCTTCGCTAGTTTCAACTCCCTGTCCAATGTACTGGTTGCATACAATTGTTTCACCATTTCTGTTGGTGCGAACTGGAGTCGAGGTGTTTGTAATTTTAGCGCCATTAGCCACGTACACTACGAGTACCAAAGAGAAAGCTGCGCTGAGCCAAAATCGCATTGTGAGAACCAACTTTGTTAAGTGCACTAAAACAGTATTCCGTAATGTTGTCTTCAGCAGAGTAATACGTGCTGAATAACCTTGTGTGCTTTTATTTGACGTGTTGGAACTGAGACGGAAATTGCAATGTGCTGTATAAACATGCGGATGTGTTTTCCGGCTTGTTCATTTGAGATTCATTTGAGCCTGGACGACCCTTAGGGCCTTTATTTTAACGCAAGTCCTTAGGCTGCTGCTTCAGGGGTGATTGGGGAGGGGAGGGGAGGGGGCAGTAAAAAACGCGAAAGGGGAAAGGGAGAGTTACTTTTCTCCGTGCAATTCCACCGACCCCTCACTTCCCCTGTACCTGTCAGTCATGAGTCCTATCCCTGAGGCCAGAAGTATCCGCACCGTTCGAATTTTTATTACTTTTTTAAACGAATTCAACTTTAGTGACTCGCCATTGTATTGTAATTACGGCTGCTGATATCCTAAGTTTTCCATTTTAGTCAAGAATTAACGTGAGATCAGTTCCTGCTTTCAGACACATCGTGTTTACTTTTGATTGTAGCCGGAGATTTGTTATGGCAAGTTTGTTTTCATTGTAAAATCATACCTTGAAAACGAGGATGTTGAGGTCATAAGTTTAGCATGCCAGTCAGTTCATACTGTTGGACCCCATCCATAACGAAGTCACCTTCCCGTATTTCTCGTGTACAGAGATTCTCATTCAGTATTCTTGAAAAAGCAAAAGAGACGATAAACGAATGAGGGACAATAGAACACTAGAATGGCGTTCTAAAATTTTCTCTTGGAGTTAGTGTTTGAGTACATTTGCGTAGCAGTTTACATATATTAGAGCAAGACAACTTTAATTAATCTACCAGGTATATATTGAAGAGATATTTTGTGCGGTATATTTCCTCGATATGCAAAAGACTCTATCATACTGTGTGATACTGTTTAAGTGTGTCAAGGTTCGTGAATGCTAAGAATGTCTTCTAACTAAATTAAACTTTCCTACATGGTCGTGCAAAGGTAAAAATGCACATTGCCACGAGATGATGCAGTGCTCTTCCGTTTTGACTCGATATCATTTATGTTTTTAAAAATGGTTAATTAAAACGTATTAGTTTTCCGAGTCGCGCAAAAGAATATTTTCCCGTGAAAGCCATTGTCGATAATTCGAAGTGTTTTTTTTCTTAACCAAGGTTGAAGTATGGGAAAGAAGAGAAGGAGAAAGTGTTTCTTTAAACTTGACGTTAATTAGCCCCGATTACAGTAATGCGATTTTGTTTTGAATTCTTGTACGTTCTGCCCTAATAAGATCGTGTTTTTAAACACGTTTAAATTCGACAATGCTCTGGTAAAACCTCTCACCAAAAGTGTCAACCTGGAAACTGCGGTTTGCGTCTCACGTCTCTTTCATTATAACAGTCGCTAGTTAGTTTTTAAAGAAATCAACATAAATTTCATGACCAGGGGCGTAGCCAGCTTTTCGAATAGTTGTAGGCCTGCACGCACGCATGACTAGTACGCACTGACTTCACCAACACTTTGAGCTCTGAAGGTTTTTAACTCACCCCAAGAACGCGTAATTTATTATAAACGGAAGAGTGATCAAACTAAAAATTTGTAGGCCAAGGCCTTCAGGTCTATGAGTTGGCTACGCCCTTGATTACGTTGATACAAGTTTGGCAAAAAAAGACCTTCAACGCTCCCTGATAGCGTTTGAGTAAACCTTTGTTCCATGGTTGATATGATGATTTAGTCTTTGTGACCTGAGAGGATTGGTCTTTCGTCAAAGTGATACAGAAAAGCACATTTATTGAAGAAAGAAACTTTTTGGCCTTTTCAATGAAGTGCTTTATATCATGTTATTACAAACCCCTTTTTCTAGTTTCACTTCTATAACCCCAGCCCTTCTTAACGAGAATCAACAGTTTCTTAGTGCATTTGAAGGCTGCTGGCAGGCTAGTTCTGCGTATTACAGCTCTTATTGAACCAAGACGTATCGCATAGCTTTGATGTGCTGGTACCACACGTGTTGGAGTCATCATTGTACCCTCCAGTGCCAAACCCGATTCTGGAGTCACAAGTGCTACAGACATTTTGATTGTTGGCAACGATACCAATTCTTACTTTAGAGCCGTTGCCATCGGTGCATAGTACGTTGAATCCTTCCTTGTTACAGTAGGGCTGTAACGAGGCCCGAGACTGATATTCAGCCCAATTAGTTAAACCCTTTGTTTTAATGCTAGTCGTACTGTTTCTGTTCCCTGAGGTACCACACCAGGTGTGAAGTTGGAGGGGAGTTGGGGGGGGGGGGGGGAGGGGGCAGTAAAGAACGCGAAAGGGAAAAAGGAGAGTTGCTTTTATCTCTCCAGTCCCCTCTCCCTTTTCCCTTTTTCGCGATGCCCCCTTCCTATCCTAGAGGCCAGAAGTATTCGGTCATATCAGCACTGTCTAAATTGTTTTTATTTTTGTTTTTCAATGAATTCAACTTCAGTGACTCGCAGTTGTATTGTAATTAAGGATGTTGATATCCACTCATGAGAACAAATTTAAAATCAGTTCATGCCATATTACACCACCTCCATAACCACGTCGTTTTTACTTTTTCTTGTATCCGGAGATTTTTTAGAGTTAGTTTGTTTTTGTTGCAAAATTACACCGTGGAAACAAGAAAGTGTAGGACGTAGGTTAACCATGCAAGTCACGAATTATGAAATAAGTTCATGCTGTTAGACACTATGCATAAAGAAGTCATCTTCCCGTTTTTATCGCGTACAAAGATTCTCATTAATTGTTCTTGAAAATTGAACAGAGGCGAAAAAGGAATGAAAGACACAACAACAATGATGGCGTTTTAAGAATTTGTCTCGGAGTTCGATTACTTTTGTTTTCTGATACAAATGCTCAGCATCTGGTACTTTTTAAGTCGTTTCGAACCCCTCTACATTTTAGAGCAAGAGAACTTTAATCTGCCGGATATTGAAGGGATAACAAAAATGTATTTTGTGTATATTTTCTCGTTGGCACAAGACTGCATGAAAATATTGCAAAGATAATAATGTACATTCGCACGTGAGGATAAACGCTATCCCATTTTGACTCGATGTCATTTATATGTATTTAATACAAAAGGTAATTTAAAACTTACTGGTTTTCCGAGTCGCGCAAAAAGTATTTTCCTGGGAAAGCCATTGTAGATAGTTCTAAATGTTTTTGTTACCAAGGTTAATGTACCGGAAAGAACAGAGGGAGGAAGTGTTTTCTGTTAACACTGACTTTATCCCCGTTTACAGTAATGTTCGTGTTTTTCAAACGTGGAAATTTGAAAGAGCTTTCCTAAAAACGGACGCTTTTAAAAAGGAAACCTTAAATCCTTAATATAACAGTGTGGACTGTAACATCAATTCCCATGATACAAGATTCAGTAAGAACCTTTTTATTGATAAAATTAAGTAAGAAATTTCTAAGGATGCTTTTTTTTTATAAAGGTTCAGTTAGTTTTAAGGTGACTCGACCCAGTTTTTTTTAGGGGGTACCATCCTACTTTGAAGCTCTCTGGTATCCCCACCTTTACTTTTATCGTAAGTCTAACACATAGAATGGATCACATATAGATCAATCTACAATATATAACATAAAATTTTGGGCGATCGGAGTAAATGTCACGTGGTTATAATGCCACGCCTCTTTGAGGTCTGAGTCGAAAATCTGCTGTTGCCGGCATTTTTTCGTGAAAATCTCTCGGCTACACATAGTGCGCATTAGTGCCTTGCGCTGAACAGAGTTTCACCAAAATCGCAAAGACCCGATTCAAGAAATTCAGCGGTTTCCAAATTTAGGTCATAATTTATGCGAAAATGATAAGCAAACTTTACACGGATTATATCTAATAAACTATGAGATTCATCTCTGTATTTTGGGCATCCTTATAACAGATGGGTCCTTGAAAGTCAGCAAAACGCTTTAGGGCCTTGTAAATGCGCGCGATTTCGAGCAAAGCAAACATTTAGAAATTATAGTTTTCGCTATTTGTTGACGTTTGTCAGCGTTTAAGAGTCAATCTCACAGAAAAAGCATTTTCTTAAAAATTCGTAGTTTTTTTTCCTTCAAATTTTTTCAGGGCCACAATTGATTAACTAACTACCCGGACTCTGAATTTCATGGTCATGGAAAAACTGTGACATTACCTTCTATAAGCCCAAACTTGAGTAAACATTGAAGATTTTTAGCGTTTTGGCTGAGTTTGTGCTTTGGGAGTTGTCTATTGTTTCTAGTCTGTCATTACACAGCATTCTTGTCCAGCACGCGTGCAATGACCACGCTTGGCTGACTTCCGAATGCTCACCGAGATATGATAATTTAGTATAAGAAAATAGAAGGGATTCCCGTGGATTGCATTAAAGCTATGAAAAAATGATATTTTTTTAATAGTAAGTAGATTTAGTGTGTAGCACTTCTTGATTTTTTTGCAAAGGCACAAGAAGCACGAGAATTGATTAAAAATTGTGAGTTAAACCTCTATGTATCACGCGATAGCCTGGCTCACTGTACCAAAATTATCATATTCGGAAGTCAGCCAAGCGTGGTCATTGCACGCGTGCTGGACAAGAATGCTGTATAATGACAGACTAGAAACAATAGACAACTCCCAAAGCACAAACTCAGCCAAAACGCTAAAAATCTTCAATGTTTACTCAAGTTTGGGCTTATAGAAGGTAATGTCACAGTTTTTCAATGAACATGAAATTCAGAGTCCGGGTAGTTAGTTAATCAATTGTGGCCCTGAAAAAATTTGAAGGAAAAAAAACTACGAATTTTTAAGAAAATGCTTTTTTCGTGAGATTGACTCTTAAACGCTGACAAACGTCAACAAATAGCGAAAACTATAATTTCTAAATGTTTGCTTTGCTCGAAATCGCGCGCATTTACAAGGCCCTAAATTGTTTTGCTGACTTGCAAGGACCCATCTGTTATAAGGATACCCAAAATACAGAGATGAATCTCATAGTTTATTAGATATAATCCGTGTAAAGTTTGCTTATCATTTTCGCATAAATTATGACCTAAATTTGAAAACCGCTGAATTTCTCGAATTGGGTCTTTGCGATTTTGGTGAAACTCTGTTCAGCGCAAGGCACTAATGCGCACTATGTGTAGCCGAGAGATTTTCACGAAAAAATGCCGGCAACAGCAGATTTTCGACTCAGACCTCAAAGGGGCGTGGCATTATAACCACGTGACATTTACTCCGATCGCCAAAAATTTTATGTTATATTGTAGATTGATCTATATGTTATCCATTCTATGTGTTAGACTTACGATAAAAGTAAAGGTGGGGATACCAGAGAGCTTCAAAGTAGGATGGTACCCCCGCAAAAAAACTGGGACGAGTCACCTTAACTCATGATTTTAAAGATTGTTAGCATACAGTGAACAACTTATGTTCATCTTGATTCATTTATTGTTTTAACAGGGCTCACATTGATATCACTTAGTAATAAAGATTAAAAATTGAAAATGTCTGCGCGGCGTAGTTCCTTAATGCTCATTTGAAAGTACAACATTGATAGCAGTTCTATAACTAGAGTGGTTAACTCATTTGAATTTTTTCTATTTTTTATTATTTTTCCGATTTTTCGCAATAGAGTATTTTCACTCACGTGTCCAGCATCTATGCAAATTTGTTGGAACAAAAGAAAGCCTTTGCGTACGAAAAGATTTCAACTCCCAGAGGATTGGTTTGGGACACAAAAATATGGCCGCCATGACGTCATGTGAAAACACTCTATTGTTACCGCTCCTGTACAAGTTTGTACGGTGAAGGAAAAGGCCTACCTTCTTGTAGCACTAGTTTCCATAATGTAGTCGATCATAAAATTTACCATCCTCTTGTATGTGTATTTGTTATTTCTACTCACAGCTAGGTGTTATCGCCTTTTTTCTTATTCTTTATGTTTTGCTCTTATTTTTAAATTTGGGCTTTCTTTCGTTTGAGCTTTCGTTTTGCCAATAGAGTAAGTTAACTCTAACTTTAGGGATAATGCTTTGTCGGGTGGTAGACCGAAAAAAAATCAAAATGATCATAAATCAATTTTCACAATTGTCCTCAAGCATGTTTGCTGAGTCTCGTCGTCTTATATTCCTTCTATTTATATCTGCACGAGATAATTTTAGACCACAAATATGGACCCTGATATCTTAGATTGAAATTTTGTATCTTAAAGTCGTTTTCATTACGAAGCTGATAGTTGGTTTCATTTACTTCAAAAATATTCACTACATAACTAGGCAATAGTTTGTGTTTCACTTTATTCATCATTATAGCTATATCTTGAAGCCTCTGGTTGTATAGAGTAGTTAGTCAAGGTTTCTTGAGGAGTTCTTCATATGTGGCAGATTTTCCTTAAATACTATGCGAAGAGCGCGCTCTTGTGAATCCTTTCGAGTTTTCTTCTGTCCGATTTTGCACAGAAGTGCCGTACTATATGACAGTACGTTAAATTAGGTAAAATTGCATATTTATACAAATGAAGTTTAGTTTCTGTAGAAATCATATCCTCTAAACGTGACAGGACTCCAATCTTCTTACTTGTGTTTATACAGATCTCTTGTATATGTGACCTAAACTTAACTATCTAAACAAATGATTGTAAAAAAAGATAAATTCGTAATACATTTTGGTACAGTGTACTTGCGGTGACATAATAAGCTCATCGAGAAAATTGCTTAGTTCCGGCCACTAAGGAAATGTAGCTCTTTAAGAGAATGGTAGCAGAGCTTATTGGAATTTTACTAGATTTTCGTGCCTAAAAAGCCATGAGTTGTTATGCTCCTTTTTAGATTTGGCTTTATGCTCTTCTTATTTTTCCTGCAAGTCTAAGTGAAAGGAAAATAAATTTGCAGCTGTAAAACAATGTACAATTTTTGTTTTGTTTTTTCTTTTCTTTCTTTCTTTTTTTTGTTTGAAAGGTATCGTGAAAACCGGTTGGGGTGCCTGTTACCTGTGGTAACAGTCGCTTTAATTAATTTACGAAAAACTCCGTTCCTTGGTCGGTTTCCTGATTCAGTCAGTTTTGACCTGAAACGATACTTGTGTGATGGAAATGATTCAACAAAACCACACTCATTAAGAAACTGCGTTTCTTGTCTTGTCAATGAAACATTTCATTTCATCTCAGTCCCACAACTCCCTTATTTAAGATTTTACTTTTAAACCGCTTACAATCAGAAATCAACAGTTTCTTAGTTACATTTTACGGCCGTTTGAGGGTTGTTTCTCGGCATTACAGCTGTTATTGAACCAATATGTATCCCATCGCTTTAATGTGCTGGTCGCCCCGGCTATAGCTTCATTGCCACACATGTTAGAGTCATCGTGGTTCCCTCCAGTGCCAAACCCGATCCGGGAGTCAGCGCTTCCACAATCATTTTCGTTGTTTCGAACGATACCAATCCTCGCCTTAGCGAAGATGGTATTTATAGATAGTTCGTTGAATCCCTCCCCGTTACAGTTGGGCTGCAAAGAGGCCCGAGAGCCAATGAGCTTCTTCCACGTGTTGCGGCCCAGTGAAGTAGCTACATGGATCTGGCTTGATGATTGATGACAACAGACTTGAACTGCTGACCGATCTTCATTCCAAGACAGATCTTGTTAAACGGTGTGTTCCAATAAGTCGGTAACTTGGTCTCGTGAGTGTCCAACCCAGTCTTCCCCCCTGGAAGGTTGAAGTCGACTTTGTTGCTCCACAGTTTAGAATTGTAGTGAAATGTTTTCTGCGAACACAAAAAAACAGCAATGAACTCTGTAAGTCCTTATTATGTCAATCTCATATTATCCTACTCATACTTTGTCTGTTACTGCTTATACTGAGTTGATACATCATTGATCAAACAATTTTTTAACCTAACCTCACCAGATTTCTTGTCTTACCCCTTTACTTTGACTCTGGACTTGCAATGTAATTTTGTCTTTAGAATGGAAATTAGGTGATGACAAACCAAGCTAGATGTGAAAACATTGATCTTTAAACACCTTTGAGCCATCGATCTTCATGACCAGCGTCCATCCTCCTCCTCCGCATGCATCAAGCCCTTGACTGGTCATGTGACAATATACGGGAGTATTTCTAGATCCAATATCCAGCAGGTACGCTGGATATTGCTGTTAATTAACACCAATAATAACACTTCGCGCAGTAAAATTGTACTTCATGCTTTTATTTCATTCTTCGCTTTCAATATCAACATAGCTTTGCTTGCACTCTGTCGAACAGGTTAAAAAAAACTGAGTAAACAAACAAAAAGAAAAGGGAAAGAAAGAAACTAAGAAAGGAAAAACTACGAAACTTTTCGAAACTTACTTTTGTAGTATCTTTCTGTTCATTCTTCAGCTTGTAGTTCAGCAAGAAACTGTTTTTATCTGTTTCTAAATGGAGGATATTCTTTAAAAGTAATAATCTTAATTTGATTAGGAGAGGTTTGTAGCAGTTTAATTATCTGATCCAGCTTTTCATCGAGTTTCTTGATAGCGTCGTTAGTTCCAACGTCTGTTCCAATGTACTGATTGCACACAACTGTTTCACCGTCTCTTTGGGCGTGAGCGCTATTCGTGCTGTTGGTAATTTTAGCACCGTTTGCTTGGTATGCCGCAAGAAACAGGAGCAACGTTTCAAAAAGCCAGTACTTCATTGTGGAAGCCAAATGAGACTGAATAACTACAATTTTTCTATGAGGTTTTCTCTGTTTATTGACCTCTAAACAGTTGACTTGTGTTGGAGACCAGAACCAGTGGTCGATATTAACGGCAACCCGCTTGGTTAATAAAACTGTGTCCAAGTAACCAGACATAGTTAGTAAAAATGTTCCTAAAAATAATTTTCAAAAGTCTGTTTTGGAGGCAAATATTTATCTTGAAGAAAGGCTGGACTGTTTCTTTTTGCACTAGATTGTTTTGTCTCGAGCAATTTGTTGTTCTAAAAGATTCTTTTAGGTTAAGTTCGTTCGAACAGTAAAGGTACAGTAATAAGAGCAACTTGTTTTGGGTCTTTGCTGCAAAAGGAGTTGAAAGCGATGTTCCGCGCAGGTTGCAAACAGTAGATAGAGAATACTTCATGGAAAGTGCTGGCGTACGGTATTTACGCACGAGTTGTTGACGTATCAGAAATCGAACGAGTGAGTGCAGCGAACGAGTAAGATTTCTGATACAAAAACAACAAGTGCGTAGATACCGTACAAAGCTCTTTCCATGTGGTATTGTGTTTATTATATACATTCTGAGACATTAATCATTTTGGCGGCCTTTTTATTTTAAATCTTTCAAAAAATGCTAAAATTTGCCGCTACACACTTACCGCAAAATGACAACGAAAACGAAGTATCAGCTTTTTAGTAAAAACGTTTGTTAAAAACATAAATGACGGTAAGGATATGAGGTAATCCAAGAACTATAAGTAATCTTAACTGTTTGTTCTCAATGCACAATAGAAAATGAGTGAATTTAAGTAAAATGGCCAGTTTCAATATAAGCTTAAGCTTAAGTGAAAGGCAAAGTCGCTCCGACAAAAAGCACAACAAAAGCTTACATCTCGTTCTGTTTTTCCCTTTCCGCTGTTGTTTTGCCGGCTCTCTACCGTTGTCTTTATCGACAGTGAAACAAACGAAACTATTCCACTCCATTTCCGAAATGTTTTTCACTTTTTTAGCGAGAAAAACTCTTTAAGTAAAACTTTTCTCGTTGAAGGTGTGCGAAGCGGCGCTGCAAGCTGCAATAAAAGGCGGGAATTTTGGCGCGAAACTCACACACCTCTGTGGCTTCTGATTGGACGTATCATTTTTCTCACACGTGAAAAAACATCGTTCGCGATTCTGATTGGAAGTATCATTTTTTCACGTGTGAAAACCATCGTTCGCTTCTCTGATTGGCTAGAACTAATTTGCGTACGAAAATTTACGACATAGCTTTTTGGTGAGTATTTCTCAGTATGTATATAATAAAACTACTTTCTACATTCTGAAACAACCTGATGTGCTGCAAGACTGGTTTGACTGGTGGCTGCTAATACGCACAATATCGCAGCTTTATAACTTGGTTTCAGTAAACCAATGGTGCAAAACTAGTTGCTCGTTTTCCTGGTTCGTTGTCCTGGTTCGAACGAACAAGAAAACGTTGAAAAACGCGGGCTTTACGGAACAGGCCTATCAGTACAGTTTCCAACAGTACTTTGAAAGACGTAAACAAGAAGGTCAAACATTCGCAAAGATTTGAAAAAGGTATTCGTCTGGTTACAATTCCTCTGTAGACAAGCATTTTTCGTAATGTGCAATGTGTTTGGGAAATTTATACCATAGACAAAGGCCAATTACTTTTCCATTTGTATTGCAAAACTAAGCCAAGAAATCTTGATTTATAAACTCTATGATATGGTTAGCGAAATTTATGTCTACTATCCCGAACGGTGCAGCTGGGCTATTAAGTAAATAGATACAATTGTAATGACCTGTCAAATATGTTAGCATTGTCACTGAAGAAGTCCAATGAATTGCCAAGTAAATGCTGATAAAAATAAGAAGTTATGGTAAAATAATTTCATACTCCCTTGAAGTAGCTCTTAGAGACTTAAAGATTTTGCTGAAAGCACACAAACTTCATCGTTTACTTAAGCAATAGACCACAGTTTCTATGGGTTTACCGGCGTGATAACCCACGCGGGATGTTGGTAGAACACAAGAAAAGCTTGTAAATCACGAGCCCAAGGCGAGTGATTTACAAGCTTTTCGAGTGTTCTCCCAACATCCCAAGTGGGTTTTCACGCCGATAAACCCATAAAAAGTGTGGTCTAATGCTTTTATAAAATAACTTGAAGTTTTCTATGAGTTTACCGGCACAATAAACCATAGGTTTTTAACCAATCAGAACGTGCGCATTATCTTAGTTATTTTATAAAGTATTCTGACGACCACCAGATTGTTGTTTACAGAGCCATCTGTTGTTTATTAAAGTCCCACCATTGTGGACTTGATTAACAATAGACCATTTGCTTGACGTCATATGACGTCAGCAACCAGAATCCCTCAGGTTTTTGTTTTTACAATTTAGGCTATTGTATTGAAACTTCATTGAGTTACTAATCGAAATATGAAGATAAATAACGAAATAAATTGTGGTTCTTGTGTACTTATTTCCGGCCACGAAATAAAATGGCGGAATTTATACCGCAGGCGAATTTTCTAAATGGCTGAACGTATACTGGAAATGAATTTTTCGTCTGACAATAGATTCATTTAAGTATAAATTCTTGAGACGAATTTAGCACGAATTTTAGAGGACATTTATGCTAAAAGACTGGGCATGAATGATAAACAAAATGGCTGCCTTCAGAGCTGTTTTGATCAACAGATAAGATCGAGAAAAATAGCAGTATTTCAGTGTAATAGTGTGTTAACAGCGTTTCTTAACAGTCTTTACTTGACCTTTTTTTTTAACATTGTTCAGGGCGCGCCCTCTTTAACATTATATCCCATGAAACCTTGCGAATGAATAGATACGGCGGCGAACTCAAGTCAAAACGGAGCAGAAATCTGTCTTCGTTTTCCGTCTAGATATAAATTTAAAGACGGATTATCAACCTCAGACGTCTGACAAACGAATCAAGCGAAGACGAATTTTGGCCAAAAATTCATCAAAGTATCGGATTTATATCTAGACGAATTATTCGTCCCTGATGGATATCTTGTGTTAGGCCGATAATTCGTCTGTAGTATAAATTTGGCCAATGTTTATAGGAATGTTTATAGAGTTTACAGAGTTTATTTGTTGTGTTCCTTTTTATATTTGGTCCTAGTTTCTTGTTTGTTGTTGTTTTTAGTGATCTTTCTGTATGAAGTATGGTTAAGTCTAACGTTACGAAAAACGCATTTTCCGCTGGTGGGCCAAATTTTAACTTTGTTCTATAGAACTCGTCTTTTGTTCTTTTCTTTTTAATTATTTTACGAAGTAAGCAAAATTTCAAGGTTGACAAAAATCAACTTTCTCGCCTTTTACTAGCCTGAATTTCAGCCGTTTCGTTAAGTCGCAAACTCCCGAGAGAGACGTTTGCGACTCGAGGTGACGTCTGAAATTCAAGCTAGTTTTTTTACATGGCTCGAGCAGTTTTCATAACACTTCGTTCCGCGCTTGTTATCCGGATATAGTTTTTGACCTGAGGCGATACTAATGTAATGAAAATGATAAGAGAACTACATTCAGTCATCAAAGAAGTAGAGTTTTTGGCCTTTTAATGCAAAATTTTATTCTACCTTATTTTTACAAATTCCGTATTTGACCGCTTTTTAAACATAATTAACAGTTTCTTAGATGCATTTTACGGCCGCTTGAAGGCTGTTTCTGTGTATTACAGCTCTTATTGGACCAAAATATATCCCATCGCTTTGATGTGCTGGTCGCCATTATCTCCTCCATGCTGAGCTGCGTTGCCACACGTATGGGAGTCATCAGGGTACCCTCCAGTGCCAAACCCGATCCTGGAGTCACAGCTGTTACAATCATTGTTGTTGTTGCCAACGATACCAATTCTCGCTCTGCTACCACCACCACACAGTGTGTTAAATCCTTCCTTGTTACAGTTGGGTTGTAAAGAGGCCCGAGACCCAATGAGCCTCTTCCATGTGTTACGGCCCAGTGAAGTAAGTCGGTATTTGCCATCTGCGATCAGTGAATACAGGGATCTGGCTTGATGGTTGATGACAACAGACTTGAACTGCTGACTGATCTTCATTCCAAGACAGATCTTGTTAAACGGTGTGTTCCAATAAGTCGGTAACTTGGTCTCGTGAGTGTCCAACCCAGTCTTCCCCCCTGGAAGATTGAAGTCGACTTTGTTGCTCCACAGTTTAGATTTGTAGTGAAAGGTTCCCTAAGAACATTTAAGAAAAACAAAAAGCATCATGTAAGTTATTCTGATAACGTACTATCGCCTTGCTGTTTTATAATTTGACGAATATAATATCAGCATTTTGGTCTTCACTGAATTGATAACTCATCGAGCTAATAGTTATCTAACCTACACTTACTGGATCCACTGTAACCCTGTATGTTGACCTTAATTAATGGTCTGAATTTAAGTGACAGACAGACAGAGCAAAATCATGGTCTCTTCACTGAATCGATAAATCATCGAACCAACAGTTATCAAACCAACACTTACTAGATTCCCCTCGCCATATACGTTGACCTTACTGAGTGCGGATGTAAGTGGTGACACACCGTAATTTTTAGGGAGTTATTATAACTCCAAAAATGGAGTAAAAATTTTAGGTGCAGGATAACCCCTTTTTTGGGGTTATTTTAACTCCTAATTTAGCTCCGAATTTCGGGTCATTTTTACTCCTGAAAAAGAGTTCTTTTTACTCCCAGTCTGGAGTTAAAATCACTCCGAAATGGGGTTACTTGTACTCCTTACATGGGTTGTTTTTACTCTTTTTGGAGTTAATTTAACTCTGAAAGTGGAGTAAAAAATTTTAGGTACAGGATAACTCCTTTTTGGGGGTTATTTTAACTCCTCAATATCTGGGGTCACTTTTACTCCTGAAAAAGAGTTCTTTAAACTCCTTTTTGGAGTTAAAATAACTCCACGAAAAATAACTCCACTGTAAGGAGTTAAATTAGCCCCACTAGAGGAGTTATTATAACTCCCTGAAAATTACATTGTAGACAGAGCTGCTTGTGAGAGCATTTAACTTTTAATACCTTTGAACCATCGATCTTCATGACCAGCGTCCATCCACCTCCTCCGCATGCATCAAGGCCATGCTTGGTCATGTGACAGTATACGGGAATCTTTGCTGACCCAACGTTCAGAAGGTACTCTTTATTTCCTTTGGACCTGGTGAAACATACAACTTCATTGGTTCACCTCATTTTGAGATATTTCGCTCATCTCAGTGGGGCCATAGAAAGGCTGTCTTAGTAAGGGCTCAATAGAAATGGAGAGTTCCAGAAAAAGGAAGTCTTTCATATCCAGTGGAAAGTGGAAGTGGAAATATAAAGATATCAAGCGAGGTTGTAATTGCTGACTTTGTCGATTAGCGTCACAATTTTTTCCTCGTGTTCTATCTTCACCAGTGTCGGGCTTCGCTCCTAATTAAATGATAAATTACTTAATCCTATAAAGTTGCTGGTTGATGAACTATCCTTCGTCTTGAGTATTTCGTTATAATTGTTAGTGCTTGCTCATTTCCTGGCTTTTTTCTAAAAAACTGTGGTTATCGTTATTCTAGTTTATTTTACCATTTTTGGACCAGTTTTTGCTTTCTGTATTCTACAATCATGAAGATAATTAAGAAGCAACTCTATGTGATTTTCTAGCTTTTTGCGATCTGAACTTGAAAGCCCAGTCCATGAAAAGATCTTTTCTGTAGGTCTAGATTGGCGCAGTGTTTTTATGATTTTAAACGCTAATTTTGATCACAGCACGTATTTTCTTTTCAATTTTGTGACTCGAAATGATATGTTCACAGTTTTGATAATATTCACAGTTTTGATGTATTTGTTACATACTTCCACTGTTTTTTACATTTAGAAATTTTGATCTTTCTGTAAACGATTCTCGTCATCATTTGATATAAACCTTTTGCTGTTGAGTCAAAAACAAAGTTTAGATTGTATGCCCTTTGTGGGCCATACTACGAATTCTCTCTGTTCTTTTTCAACACGCAAAGTACACGTCATTTTTTGCTGAAGCTTACTGACGTCTTGGAAACCACGTCTTCTCTTGGTTATGAGTAGTAGCAGATTTCGGCCGCGGTAATTTTTCTTGCTTAACTCTGTGTTTACTACGAAAATAAGGTGTATTTGTATTTCTTCAGCCTTATACTTACAGGTTCTTGTCATAAATCTCCTTGCACGTTGAAGCTGTTGGGAATTCAGTAGAAAATGATATTAGCCATATGAAGACCACGTACAAGGAACTTCAATTTGAATCCAATTTTTGCCGTTGATTTCAACTCGTTTACGGTACTGGTGACGACAATTAGAGCCCTATCTCAATAATACCGCGAGCACTAAGTTTTACTTCATTTTTCGCATTTTCGGCTAGTTCCGCCTTAAATTGGTAGTGTCTTACTACAGTTTTAAGAAGAGAAACATCAAGGACAAAAAGCCAAAAACTTTCGAAGAATTATTTCAAAATGTCTTTGTTTTTGGTGAAGTTGAATTATCTCACATTACATTTCCTTTTCAAGGTGTTATTAGTTTAATTACATAAGAAATAGTTATAAGTAGCTTCTCTGTGTGTTAGAATGGAATATATAAATTCTTAAATTACCTGCATAAGGAGAAGGCTGTAGCAGTTTTATTAGCTGATCGAGCTTTTCATCGAGTTTCTTGATAGCATCGCTAGTTACAGCGCCGTGTCCAATGTACTGATTGCATACAACTGGCTCACCATCCCCTTTTTTTGTTGTCTTAGTCCCATTCGCCACGCATTCCGCGAAAATCACAAGGAAGGCTACAAAAAGCAAAAATCTCATTGCGGTAGCCTGACAAATTGGTGAAGTGCAATATTTCTCCAAAGTTTTCTTTAACAGAATGACTCATGCTGTAAGAGGATGTCTAAATTTATTGACCTGAGATTTGGCTTGTAGGAAGACTAGAAAATTTTCCAGTCGGATTATTAAGTAAATAGTTGCCATTTGAGACATTTTTGCCAGAGAAAACTTTTGTGGTGCTATGTAAAATACTGATAAAAATTTTGTGGAAAGAAAGGTGTAAAGACATTTAGTACAACTCAGAGTGCGCCAACGGAAACCCGTTTATCGCGTCTTTTGCTGATTATTTCAGCCCTGCTGTTAAATTTTGCTTTAAAATATTAGCTGCATGGTCAAAGGCGAGTAAGTAAATGTTCGTGAACAACTACAGAACTTGAGGTTTATTTCTAGTTGTTCAACGGAAAAATCGACGACAAAAAGTAGAAACTCTTACATTGAAACAGCAGGAATTGTATTCACTGCGTAATACTATGAAGATAATTCTGAAATAATTATACTAAAAGGCAAAAATTATAGTTGTCTGCATTTATTATTTGCAAACTTCGAGGTGCTATTGTTCCTACGGCAGTTGAGACCGCGACTCTTTACTTTCGTAACTAACGTCATTCTTCCTCGACTAATTTTCTTCCTAAGTTTTCTAGCCTTTGCAAATGTCTTAGTTACTCTTCAACAATCTCTTCAAAGTACCAACCCTGGGTATGATATCTTGTCTTGAAAGATTCTCGAATGTCGTGAGACTTATAAGAGACACTGACAATAAAGAACTCAACCGAAATGACATTCCATGATAACACGTGGTGAGACAAAATACTGTTTATTTTTTAGGGTATTTGCATTTTACTTTTTCACAGTATAAACTTTGAACGTTTTGAGGCCTTGAGCTTAAGGTTGGACGTTTAATCAGTTTATTACTGATTGTACTTAGTACTTATCATGCTTTATTTTTCAAAAAACTTCAACTTTATTTTACAGTGGAACCTCGTTATAACGAAGGACCAAGGGACGGACAAAATTTGTTCGCCTTAACGCGGTTTCTTTATATCAAGGTTCTTTTTCATATATTTTACTATTACTGGGTAAGGAAACTCGTTCGTTAAGCGGAGGACTTTGTAATATACGTGTTCGACTGTAGAAGTATTTTATCAACGTGTCCAATCCCTTTTTGGCCGATTCCTTCCCCTGTTGTGTGACAAAACAACGTAATATAGATGTTCGACTGTAGAAGTATTTTATCAACGTGTGGAAACCCTATTTGGCCGATTCCTTCCCCTGTTGTGTGACAAAACAGCAGCCTTTTTTAAATCTTTTTTATTTTTATTTTCAAGCTTAATCAGTAGTTATGCTGAAAGAAGCGCATACACTTAGTCCCTCGGGTTCAAGAAATTGTAAGACGTCCTTTAAAAGCTAAGAATTTGCTCTGTTTGCCTCAGACAGGCCGAAACGTTTTTTTTATTCGGAAGCTATTTTAGTAAAGTTAGATCTAAATGGCTTAAAATTGTGTTGTAAATAAGAAGTTGATTTTGCGAGTTTAATATTCCAATCATGAATAAATTTGAAATTAGTTGATGCTATCAGACACCTTTGATAAAGAGGTGTATTACAACTTTGTTTGAACGGAAACAATCGCTTTTTTCTCTTCAATTTTCATGAAGAAGAACAGAGGAAACGAACAAATAAGACGAACAGCAAGTTCCATTGCGTTTGCTTTTGAACATAATTGTTTTGATTGCGTTTGATATATTTAACGTGTTTCGACCATTTCTTGTTTATCAAAGGTTGATTCGAGATCTGAATGGTTAAAATCGATGTGAGTATACGTATTTGTTGTCGGTATATTTTCTAGAGGAGCACAAATTGCGTGATGTTCAGTTTTTAGACAAAGCACAATTCAGTAGACGATAGTATAAATATAACAACCTAGGTTTACCTTGAGAATGAACACTATCACGTTGGTTTTTCGAGAGGCGCACAGAAATTTACAGTCAATTCCCTCCAAGGAGGACATCTTTGCGACCGGCACCAAGTATCCGCCCGGTCTTAGAGTAATGTCCGTCTTATTGAGAGTCGAATAAAAGGAGTAAAGAAAAGCAGGGATCAATTCTAGCTGTCAGTTCTACTGAAGTGTTCGTCTTATAGAGGTGTAGTCGACCGTGAAATTAATCGACCATGCATAAATACTGTCTGAAACAGAAGGAGCAAGTGTAATTTGTCGGTTACAAGTTACGAAATCGCTGTCTGTCCCTGTATTTCGTGCGCATTCATTTCGGTACATTTTGTCCTTGCGTTCGATTACAACTGTCTCCGCAACTGTCGTCATCTCGAAATGGCAGACATTCGACAGCACTCCTTATAGCAGATTTTTCTAAAAGCGAAGCTCTGTTGTATTATAGTCAACGGCGGAAACCAAAAGTTTTGAAAACGCTGACTGGGAAACTGCCCACCTACCCCTCCCCTAAGTCAACATTTTGCCCTAAGAGAGAAGTAAGTGTTTATGTTGGCTTAGGGGAGGGGTAGGTGGGCAGTTTCCCAGAAACGTATAATCCGAAAATATGAGCTTAAACTCAAAGCAGTAATTTGTATTCAGGTACATGCTATTTGTTTTGGAAGGTAAATAAAGGAGCGAGGTTTGTTTATGGTTGTTCTTTGAAGACAATTTTTTGTGAGAATGGCTCTTGAAATTTTGAATTCGACCCGTTTGATTTTCAGTCTGTTTAGTATTGTGTGAACAAGAGGGTACTCCACACTTGATAAGACACACGTGGTTTACTTTATTAAGTCGATCGTATCTTAATACAGATATCATTCTTTATTGTGCTTTCAAGAAGTGCTTCGACCTTAAACAACGACTTCGATCTTACAACATAAAGAAGCAAAATAAATGATCTTTGATTCATATTTCACAGTTTTTATGGACTGAAGACTTGTTTCAGTTCAGCGCCCCAAATTTTTGATGACGTCTTTTATTTTCTGGAGATGCCAAAATTGATCCGTATGCTTCTTCATCTCATGGTATGATTCGGAACCCATTAAACGGATAGCTTTCTGGCTTGAGTTTTTTGTTGTGAATCGTTCGTTAACCCTCGCTTTGCCGCCAAGAAGAGTCGAACGTGTTCAGGGCAAAACTTGCTATTCGCAAGTGTACAACAGCTAGAACCATGTTAAGGTAGAAAGGAAATGTATGATGTAGACTGAAAACCTTTGCTATAAACTTGGTCTGATGACCAGTATACTTCAAAGGAATCCTCTCTAGGTTGCAAGTTCTCCATTGTATTTTGTGTCTTTTCTCGCAACAGCGACAATTTTATACTTTACTAGCCCTCTCATGAGGTAAATCCTTGTTGGTTCCCACATTTTATGAGCCACTTGACCAGCCGCAACCAGGGTTATTTCTCGAGGCAAGGGAGAGAACCCTGGGAGCGAGGTTGATCTGATCGCCGAGCGCCTGTATTGTGGGCCCTCCCTTGGGCCCTCCATTCGGCGCCAATTCTCGCTATTTGAACCCCTGCAATAGGCGAGCATTCAACTACATTAAAAACCCGCGAGTAAAAACCTGGCTTTTAAGAACCTGTCGGGCTAAAATTTGAGACAGGTTCTTATTTTCTAAAATCTTTTAAAAAAAATTGCATACACTTTGTCAAATAAGATAAGTCAACCTTCATTTTTACATAAATACTAATTTGGTATGTTGATTTTATATAAGGAATAAGCTGAATTCTACCAAATACTCTCATCTATAATGTATTGTTTTCTTTAGAAAATTTAGAACCTATTTTAGAACTTAAGAACTTTACTAAATAGCCTAAATGTTTTGCTAATTCTAGTACCATTTATGTAAAGCCCCGTGCAAACGGACGCGACATTGTTGGCCTACAACCCCCAACATTGTTGGATGTCATATATTGCGTCCGTTTGCACTCTCTGTTGCCTGTTGTTGGATGTTTCACAAAATTCGACACTTAGAAAGAGAAAAGGTCAAGAAGGGCTTCGAGATGTCCGCAAATTTCGCAAAAACCGCAAAAGTAACAACAATTTTCTTCCTCTGTGAAAAGATTGAGCAACAAATATGGCAAAAATAGCAAGAACAACAAATTTCACAAAATTCTACACTTAGAAAGAGAAAAGGTCAAGGAGGGCTTCGAGATGTCCGCGAATTTCGCAAAAATCGCAAAAGTAACAAGAATTCTTCTTCCTACAAGAATTTTTCATGCTATGTGAAAAGACTGAGCAACAAATATGGCAAAAAAGGCAAGAATAACAAGTTTAACAGAATTCTACACTTAGAAAGGGAAAAGGGCAAGGAGAGCCTCGAAATATGGCAAAATGCCACAAATTGCGCTAGAGTAACAAGAATAGGCAAGAATTGTTGAAGGGCAAGAAAGGGGCCAAGAACACCCGCGCATCACTGTTTTTCCCTATTAATACTAATGGTTATCTTAACTGGGATACGTTCTTGTCCAGTAATTTTGTAATGCGTTCCATTTTCGCGAAAATGAAATCATCAGTTACAAACGTGACACTATTTATGATTACTGACAGTAGCAAAATAGTGTAATATCAATCTGTGTATGCTTCGTTCTTCCAACAACATACAGCTACAATGCATAGAAAGGAGTGTCGCTCACAGAAGGGGGCAAATTTTAAGCAATAAAAGGGGGTGGTAGCAGAACTTTTCATGGCCAAGAACCCAAGTCTCTATAAACAAGTAATATTCGTTTTTTTCCCAAAATTATTCAACGAATCTTTTTTCTAATCGTCTGTATAGGATGTTTCAAAAAAAGTATTAACAATTGAATGGAATTCAGTATAATTTGGAATTAAGCAACCCTTAAGGTCCCAAACATCACAAATCACAAATATTTCCTTCCTGGTCACAAATATTTCCTGCTAACAGCATCAGCATATCATCAATAGTAAGATTATCAGAATTACTAAATTGATTACTAAAGGGAGAACGCTTTGATCTTAAGCTAAATTCGGTCAACTATTCTTAAAGAGATGTATGAAAATCAGTCTGGAAAATTTTGTATGTCGATCTTGGGCCTAAAGGATTATACTGACGTTATAAAATTTTGTTTAGCAAATAGTCAAAACTAAGTCATACCTTTCTAAGGGATTAATTTGTACGTACACACTAATTTATTCGATTATCGTAGATTTTTTTCTTCTACCAGAAGAAATAAGAAGTCATGAAACTCAATTTAGCCATTTTAAGATATATGCCCAGTTGGAGATGGAATATTTTAGCTTATGCATGTTTCAAACTAATCATACCTGTAATTAATGTGATTAAACACTTTTGTTATACATTCATAGTTCCTGTTAGCAATTGCGTAAACACAAAACGTTTGCCACCTTATATTTAAAATTGAGTCGGTAATTAGTAATAAGAAATTACCATAAAATTCAAATACTTGGTCATTGCTTTATCACAATTCTCCATGGGAAGATTTCATTGAACCCGGGGTAGATAAGTGTACTCGCCACTGCTGTTAATTATACAACCCACAGTATCCTTACTATCGGTGTTTGAAACGAAACCCTAACCCCAATCCACCGTTCCCCTCCCTCCTCTCCCAGAAAAGCCCTTCTACAGTTTCGCTATTGAAGTTCACTAAATGTAGCCTGTAGCCCTTGTCTACAATTTAGTTTATTTTGTTTTTCTTGCTATTTCTGCGATATTTGTTACTAGGTGTTTTTAATTACCAAGAAAAATCCTTTACTTGTTACTTTTGCGATTTTTGCGATATTTGCGGACATTTTGGGGCCCTTCTTGGCTTCTTTTTTTTCTAGGTCTTGATTCTTGTTAGATTTGTTATTTTTGCTATTTTTTGCGATATTTGTCACCGGTGTTTTTAGCTAGCAAGAAAAATCCTTGTTACTTTTGCGATTATTGCGATATTTGCGGACATTTCGGGGTTCTTCTTAACTTCTTTTCTTTCTAAGTCTACAATTTTGTTGCATTTGTTATTTTTGCAATTAGGGACAATAGAACACCAGAATGGCGTTCTAAAATTTTCTCTTGGAGCTAGATTACTTTTGTGTTTGAGTGCATTTGCATAGCAGTTTACACTTTCTAACGTGTTTCAACCCTTCCATATATTAGAGCAAGACAACTTTAATTAATCTGCCAGGTATATGTTGAAGATATATTTTTGTGCGGTATATTTCCTTGCTATGCAAAAGACTCTATCATACTGTGTGATACTGTTTAAGTGTGTCAAGGTTCGTGAATGCTAAGAACGTCTTCTAACTAAATTAAACTTTACTACATGGTCGTGCAAAGGTAAAAATGCACATTGCCACGAGAGGATGCAGTGCTCTTCCGTTTTTACTCTATATCATTTATGCTTTTAAAAATGGTTAATTAAAACGTATTAGTTTTCCGAGTCGCGCAAAAGAATATTTTCCCGAGAAAGCCATTGTCGATAATTCGAAGTGTTTTTTTTCTTAACCAAGGTTAAAGTATAGCAAAGAAGAGAAGGAGAAAGTGTTGTCTTTAAACTTGACGTTAATTAGCCCCGATTACAGTAATGCGGTTTTGTTTTGAATTGTTGTACGTTCTGCCCTAATAAGATCGTGTTTTTAAACACGTTTAAATTCGACAATGCTCTGCTAAAACCTCTCTCCAAAGGTGTCAACCTGGAAACTGCGGGTTGCGTCTCACGTCTCTTTCATTATAACAGCTGCAAGTTAGTTTTTAAAGAAATCAGCAGAAATTTGATGACCAGGGGCGTAGCCAGCTTTTCAACTAGTTGTAGGCCTGGCTGACTTTCATTTCCACATAATCAGCTCCTGTCGGTGCATAGTACGTTGAATCCTTCCTTGTTACAGTAGGGCTGTAACGAGGCCCGAGACTGATATTCAGCCCAATCAGTTAAACCCTTTGTTTTAATGCTAGTCGTACTGTTTCTGTTCCCTGAGGTACCACACCAGGCGTGAAGTTGGAGGGGAGTTGGGGGGGGGGGGGGGGAGGGGCAGTAAAGAACGCAAAAGGGAAAAAGGAGAGTTGCTTTTATCTCTCCAGTCCCCTCTCCCTTTTCCCTTTTTCGCGATGCCCCCTTCCTATCCTAGAGGCCAGAAGTATTCGGTCATATCAGCACTGTCTAAATTGTTTTTATTTTTGTTTTTCAATGAATTCAACTTCAGTGTCTCGCAGTTGTATTGTAATTAAGGATGTTGATATCCACTCATGAGAACAAATTTAAAATCAGTTCATGCCATATTACACCATCTCCATAACCACGTCGTTTTTACTTTTTCTTGTATCCGGAGATTTTTTAGAGTTAGTTTGTTTTTGTTGCAAAATTACACCGTGGAAACAAGAAAGTGTAGGACGTAGGTTAACCATGCAAGTCACGAATTATGAAATAAGTTCATGCTGTTAGACACTATGCATAAAAAAGTCATCTTCCCGTTTTTATCGCGTACAAAGATTCTCATAAATTGTTCTTGAAAATTGAACAGAGGCGAAAAAGGAATGAAAGACACAACAACAATGATGGCGTTTTAAAAATTTGTCTCGGAGTTCGATTACTTTTGTTTTCTGATACAAATGCTCAGCATTTGACACTTTTTAAGTTGTTTCTACCCTTCTACATTTTAGAGCAAGAGAACTTTAATCTGCCGGATATTGAAGGGATAACAAAAATGTATTTTGTGTATATTTTCTCGTTGAGCACAAGACTGCATGAAAATATTGCAAATATTGCAAATGTACATTCGCGCGTGAGGATAAACGCTATCACATTTTGACTCGATCTATAATACAAAAGGTAATTTAAAACTTATTGGTTTTCCGAGTCGCGCAAAAGAGTATTTTTCTGGGAAAGCCATTGTAGATAGTTCTAAATGTTTTTGTTACCAAGGTTAATGGACCGGAAAGAACAGAGGGAGGAAGTGTTTTCTGTTAAAGCTGACTTTATCCCCGTTTATAGTAATGCGGTTTTGCTTTGAATTTTGTTCGTGTTTTTCAAACGTGGAAATTTGACAGCGCTTTCCAAAAAACGGACATTTTTAAAAAGGGAACCTTAAATCCTTAATATAATAGTGTGGACAGCAAAAGGCTAAGTTCATTTGTTTACCTTAAGTCTGATCCAGTCAATTAATAGTCTGTGTTATTGTGGGGCTTGTTGCCGATATATTTAAAACATCTTTTACCATCAGACGCTGTGACATCCATTCCCATAATACAAGATTCAGTAGGAACCTTTTAATTGATAAAATTAAGTTAGAAATTTCTAAGGATTCTTTTTTTTTTATAAGGTTTCAGTTAGTTTTAACTCATAGTTTTAGGGATTTTCAACAAGGCCCACATTGATATCACTTAGTAATAAAGATTAAAAATTGAAAATGCCTGCGCGGCATAGTTCCTTAATGCTCATTTGAAAATACAACATTGATAGCAGTTGTATAACTAGAGTGGTTAGCCCATTTGAATTTTTTCTATATTTTACTATTTTACCGATTTTTCGCTATAGAGTGTTCCCACTCACGTGGCCAGCATCTATGCAAATTTATTGTCACAAAAGAAAGCTTTTGCATTAGAAAAGATTTCAACTCCCAGAGGATTGGTTTGAGACACCAATATGGCCGCCGTGACGTCATGTGAAAACACTCTATTGTTACCGCTCCTGTACAACTTTGTACGGTGAAGGGAAAAGCCTACCTTCGTCTAGCACATGTTTCCATAAAGTAGTCGATTATAAAAGCCACCATCCTCTTGTATTTGTATTTGTTATTGCCATTCACGGCTAGATGTTATCACCTTTTTTCTTATTCTTTATGTTTTGCTCTTCTTTTTAAATTTGGGCTTTCTTTGGTTTGAGCTTTCGTTTTGCCGATAGAGTAAGTTAACTCTAACTTTAAGGATAATGCTTTGTCGGCTGGTAGGCCCCCCAAAAATCAAAATGATCATAAATCAATTTTCCCAACTGTCCTCAAGCACGTTTGCTAAGTCTTGTCGTCTTATATTCCTTCTATTTATATCTACACAGATAATTTAGACCACAAATATGGACCCTGATGTGGTATCTTAAAGTCGTTTTCATTACGAAGCTGATAGCTGGTTTCATTTTCTTCTAAAATATTCGCTACATAACTAGGCAATAGTTTGTGTTTCACCGTTATACATCATTAAAGCTATGTCTTGAAGCCTCTGGTTGTATAGAGTAGTAAGTCCAGCTTTCTTGAGAAGTTCTTCATATGTGGCAGATTTTCCCCTACATACAATGCGAAGAGCACGCTCTTGTGAATCGTTTCGAGTTTTCTTCTGTCCAATATTGCACAGAAGTGCCGTACTGTATGACGATACTTTCAATTAGGTGAAATTGCATATTTATACAAATGAAGTTTAGTTTCTGTAGAAATCATATCCTCTAAACCTGACAGGACTCCAATCTTCTTACTTATGTTTATAAAGATCTCTTGTATATGTGACCTAAACTTAACTGTCTACACAAATGATTGTAAAAAAAGATAAATTCGTAATACATTTTGGTACAGTGTACTTGCGGTCACATAAGCTCATCGAGAAAATTGCTTAGTTTCGGCCACTAAGGAAATGTAGCTCTTTAAGAGAATGGTAGCAGAACTTATTGGAATTTTAGATTTTCGAGCCTAAAAAGCCATAAGTTGTTATGCTCCTTTTTAGATTTGGCTTATGCTCTTCTTATTTTTCCTGCAAGTCTAAGTTAAAGGAAAATGAATTTGCAGCTGTAAAACAATGTACAATTTTTGTTTTGTTTCTTCTTTTCTTGCTTTTTTTTTGTATGAAAAGTATCGTGAATACCGGTTGGGGTGCCCGTTACCTGTGGTAACAGTCGCTTTAATTAATTTACGAAAAACTCCGTTCCTTGGTCGGTTTCCTGATTCAGTCAGTTTTGACCTGAGACGATACTTGTGTGATGGAAATGATTCAACAAAAGCACATTCATTAAGAAACTGCGTTTCTTGTCTTGTCAATGAAACATTTTATTTCATTTCAGTCCCACAACTCCCTTGTTTAAGATTTACTTTTAAACCGCTTACAATCAGAAATCAACAGTTTCTTAGTTACTTTTTACGGCCGTTTGAGGGTTGTTTCTCGGCATTACAGCTGTTATTGAACCAATATGTATCCCATCGCTTTAATGTGCTGGTCGCCATTATCTCCCCCGGCTACAGCTTCATTGCCACACGTGTAAGAGTCATCGTGGTTCCCTCCGGTGTCAAACCCGATCCGGGAGTCAGCGCTTCCACAATCATTTTCGTTGTTTCCAACGATACCAATCCTCGCCTTAGCGAAGATGCTATTTATAGATAGTACGTTGAATCCCTCCCCGTTACAGTTGGGTTGCAAAGAGGCCCGAGAGCCAGCCAGTGAGCTTCTTCCACATGTTACGGCCCAGTGAAGTAGCTACATGGATCTGGCTTGATGATTGATGACAACAGACTTGAACTGCTGACCTATCTTCATTGCAAGACAGATCTTGTTAAACGGCGTGTTCCAATAAGTCGGTAACTTGGTCTCGTGAGCGTCCAACCCAGTCTTCCCTCCTGGAAGGCTGAAGTCCACTTTGTTGCTCCACAGTTTAGAATTGTAGTGAAATGTTTTCTGAGAACACAAAAAACAGCAATGAACTCTGTAAGTCCTTATTATGTCAATCTCCTATTATCCTACTCATACTTTGTCTGTTACTGCTTACAGTGAGTTGATACATCATTGATTCAACAATTTTTAAACCTAACCTCACCAGATTTCCTGTCTTACCCCTTTAACTTGACTCTGGACTTGCACTGTAATTTTGTCTTTAGAATGAAAATTAGGTGATGACAAACCAAGCTAGATGTGAAAACATTGATCTTTAAACACCTTTGAGCCATCGATCTTCATGACCAGCGTCCATCCTCCTCCTCCGCATGCATCAAGCCCTTGACTGGTCATGTGACAATATACGGGAGTATTTCTAGATCCAACATCCAGCAGGCACGCTTTTGTTTGCTCTGGACCTGGTGAAACGTACTAGCCATTTTTATCCAGAGGAAGAATTTTATTACATATAAATCGCTATGATAATTTGAAACGCTGTCTCAAAGTCTAACATGGTCCTTGGATAATCTAAGAATAACAAATAACGTCGTCATCGCTAAATTCGACGCTCCATACAAGTACTGTAAATTTTCTTCTTTTCCAACCATCAGTTTTTCGTTCAGTCTGTTACTTTGATAGTACCAATCCCAGATCGGGGTTTGTTTCTTGATCTGTTGCTGACGTACAGCATCTGCTTATGTTCAATTTTTGCTGCATTGTGGTAGTTTCCTATGTCTGCGAAATTTCTTTATACTAAACCAGTGGTCGCTTTATTCATTTGTTACTTTCAACCTTTGTTTCCTTCTTACTATTTACCTTTTCAAATTTGTATGTCACTGATTAAAGAATATTTGCAGTTTTGTTTACTTTAAATCAGTTGCAACAGTTAATACAAAACTTCCTTACTTTTCTCCCTGTTTTCTTGGGAACTTCGTTATGTTCAGAGTTTGGATAGGTGTGCGGAATACCTGATATATTGCCTGGAGTTTTACGTAAGTTTGGTATTTTGCGTTTGTCAATGGAGATATGTGTAAATTAACGGCGTTAGAAGGATGTATCTTTTATACTTACCTGATTTTTTCATAAATCTCTTTGCACGTTGAAGCTGTTACTGGAGAATTAGAAGACAGTATTAGCCATATCAAGATAACCTACGGGGGACTTCAAAATTCTGGTAAAGGCTGTTAATTAACACCAATATTAACACCTCGCGCAGTAAAATTGAACTTCATGATTTTATTTGATTATTCGCTTTCAATATCAACATAGCTTTGCTTGCAGTCTGTCGAACAGCTTAAAAAAAACTGAGTAAACAAACAAAAACAAAAGGGAAAGAAAGAAACTAAGAAAGGAAAAACTACGAAACTTTTCGAGACTTACTTTTGTAGTATCTTTCTGTTCACTCTTCAGCTTGTAGTCCAGCAAGAAACTGTTTTTATCTGTTTCTAAATGGAGGATGTTTTTTAAAAGCAATAATCTTACTTGGATTAGGAGAAGTTTGTAGCAGTTTAATTATCTGATCCAGCTTTTGATCGAGTTTCTTGATAGCGTCGTTAGTTCCAACGTCCGTTCCAATGTACTGATTGCACACAACCGTTTCACCGTCTGTTTGGGCGTGACCGTTATTCGTGCTGTTTGTAATTTTAGCACCGTTTGCTTGGTGTACCACGAGAAACAGGAACAACGCCGCAGAAGGCAACTTTTCGCAACCTGCAACAACCTGATTTGTTACAAGACTGGTTTGACTCGCGTGTGGAAATATGTGCAAGATCGCTTTTTAACTCGGTTTCAGTGCAGCAATGGTGCAAATAAACAAGTTGCTCGTTTTTCTGCCCGTTTTTACCGTAGCTTTACGGTCGCTTGATTTATTTGTTTATTTTAGCCTTGTACCTTTCTGTTTTTGGTGGCAATATTTGTTTTTTTTGTTTAGTCATACAGATTAGTTGCGTACTCGAAACATCTCTACTTTTTTCAATTGCTTTGTAAAACGTAGAATGCCTTGACTTGAAATCAAATATCTTGTATGACTTTTTATGTGATTCTATATACTACTAAATGTATGTTAAAACTTGTCGCAATAAAAAAGTTATTAAAATAATTTAAAAAAAAAGAAAAAAAAACAAAAACAAAAACAAAGCTTTACGGTTCGAACGAACGAGAAAACGTCGAAAAACGCGCGACTTTACGGAACAGTTAAGGTAATCAGGCGTATCAGTACAGTTTCCAACGCTGCTTTGTAAGACTCCTGAAGGCGTTATAGAGAAAGACGTTAACAAGAAGGTCAAGCATTCCGCAAAGATTTGAAAACGCTTTTTCCGCTGGTGGGCCAAATTTTAACTTTTTTCTATAGAACTGGTCTTTTGTTCTTTTCTTTTTAATTATTTTACGAACTAAGTAAAATTTCAAGGTTGACGAAAATCAACTCAGTTTCTCGCCTTTTATTAGCCTGAATTTCAGCCGTTTCGTCAAGTCGCAAACTCCCTGGGAGAGATGTTTGCGACTCGAGGAGACGTCTGAAATTCAAGCTAGTTTTTTTACATGGCTCGAGCAGTTTTCATAACACTTCGTTCCGCGCTTGTTATCCGGATATAGTTTTTGACCTGAGACGATACTAATGTAATGAAAATGATACACTGCAGCGAACTACATTCAGTCATCAAAGAAGCAGAGTTTCTGGCCTTTTAATGCAAAATTTTATTTCACCTTATTTTTACAAATTCCTTATTTAACCCCTTTTAAAAATAATTAACAGTTTCTTAGCTGCATTTTACGGCCGCTTGAAGGCTGTTTCTGCGTATTACAGCTCTTACTGGACCAAAATATATCCCATCGCTTTGATGTGCTGGTCGCCATTATCTCCTTTATATACAGCTTCGTTACCACATGTGTACGAGTCATCGTGGTGTCCTCCAGTGCCAAAACCGATACGGGAGTCACAGTTGCTGCAGACGTTCTCGTTGTTTCCAAGGATACTAATCCTTGCTTTAGACCAGGCACTGTGGATACCAACTACATTGAATCCCTCTTTGTTACAGTTGAGTTGTAAAGAGGCCCGAGACCCAAGAAGCTTCTTCCACGTGATACGGCCCAGTGAAGTAGCTCGGTATTTGCCATCTGCGATCAGTGAATACAGGGATCTGGCTTAATGGTTGATGACAACAGACTTGAACTGCTGACCGATCTTCATTCCAAGACAGATCTTGTTAAACGGTGTGTTCCAATAAGTCGGTAACTTGGTCTCGTGAGTGTCCAACCCAGTCTTCCCTCCTGGAAGGTTGGAAGTCGACTTTGTTGCTCCATAGTTTAGAATTGTAGTGGAAGGTTTTCTGGATGCATTTGAAAAAGAAAAACAAACATCATTTATATGAAGTACCACCGCTTTGCTCTTTTATCTATTCGACAAATATGGTACAGTCACATCTTAGTGTTTACTAATCTTGTCCTCAGATATTATTCTCTTAGTACCTTGTCTGGTACTAACAGTGAATTGATACATCATTGAACTGACACTTTTTAAACCTACACGTACTATATTTACTTTTTTCTACTTGCGTTGGACACTTGACTTGCACTGATAGTCTACCTTCAGTGTATAGTGGCAGTTAGGTGGTAAGAATGAAAGGTTCTCTGATTAAATTAATAAAAAAGAACATCATGTAAGTTATTCAGATAACGTACTACATGTATCGCTTTTCTCCTTTATAATTTGACAAATATAATATCAGCATCTTGGTCTTCACTGAATTGATAAATCATCGTGCTAACAGTTATCAAACTTACACTTACTAGATCCACTATTACCCTGTATGTTGACCTTAATAATGTCTGAATTTAAGTGGCAGGCAGACATAGTTGCTTGTGATAACATTGAACTTTTAATACCTTCGAGCCATCGATCTTCATTACCAGCGTCCATCTTCCTCCTCCGCATGCGTCTAGCCCATGCTTGGTCATGTGACAATATACGGGAATCTTAGCAGATCCAAAGTTCAGGAGGTACTCTTTGTTTCCTTTAGACCTGGTTTAAAAAATAAAACTTCATTGGTTCACCTCTTTCTGAAGTAATTGCCTCATTCAGGGTGATAGAAAGGCTGACTTAGAAAGGGCCCCAAAGAAATTGAGGAGAAAGTCTTTCATATCAAGTGGACAACCTAAGTGGAAATCTAAGAATATCGAGTGACGCTGTAATTGCTGACTTTGTCGATAAGCAGAACTCTTCTTTAGCGTCTATATTTTTTCCCCTTGTTTATATTGTCACCAGTCTTGGGCGTCGCTCCCAATTAAATTATAAATTACTTAATCCTACTAAGTTAGTGATTCATATACTGTCCTTCATCTTGAGGGTTTCGTTAATTGTCAGTGCTTTCATTTTTCCTGATTTTTTTCTTCGCACAAAAGTAGTGATCGTTATTTGAGTTTATTTTACCATTTCTGGACCAATGTTTGCTTTTTGTACTCTACAAACATAATTGACTATAGCGAACACTCCTGAATAAATTCATTAAGTTTCTTTTCTTTGTTTGATACCGACCTTCGGTGTTTAAGTATTTGCTTTACTGCTATATTTCTCATTTTAATTTCGTCGATATTTTGTTACTGATTTTATAGCAGTTACCATTGTTTGTTATCCAGAAAATCTTCTCAACTTTGACTTCTCCGATTTTCGTGTATTTGACTTGCCAATTCGTAAAGAAAATTAAGAAGGAATTTTAGCAATTTTAGTTGGGAACGCTCAGAGATTTTAAAAGTATATTTCAAAATTTGCGGCTCAGTGTCTTTTTATAGTAGGTTACTATCGCTTGCTTGTACTTACAAACTCTTTTCATAAATGTCTTTGCACGTGGAAGCTGTAAGAAGTAAGATAACTGTATTAGCTACAGTATATGCTGCAAAAATGAATGTATTAAGCGAGGTAAATCTTTTTAAACAGACCCTTCGACATCAACATTATAGTTGTCTTTGTCCAAATGGCGGCTGCATAAGGTCACGTGACCGCTGATCATGTGACCAGCATGGTCATGTGACCATTTTTTATTGACTGTTGTTACTAAATAGGACCTTAAGTCAAAGTGTCCTTTCCGAAGAACAGGAAAGCAGGATAGTACTGCCTTGGTCTCGGTGCTTTCCATCATCCGATTTAAACATTGATGGATTTTATTACAGTCAAACCCCGTTAATACTAACACTGAGGGGACCATAGAAAGTGTCCGTATTAAGGTGGCTGAACACAGTTTTGGCAGTTTCTGAGTATAGGTCATTTGCCAAATTGTGGCAAGAGAAAGGTTGCAGCTCACAAGCTGAAACTTGGCAAGTGAAAAATATACTGATGAAAGAGTTTGACTGACAGGTAAAATTTGACGTTTTCGTAGTTTCCATGGCAACGTGAACGATTAACTACAACCTTAAAATTTCACCGTTACTCAGTTTACATAAAATTCGCTCATTAGATTTTCCCATAAACTCGCACACAGCTTACTATATTTAATCATTACTATTTGAAACTTATTTGACCAAATTTTAACAGAGGGGTTTTTAGGTAATCAATAATATAATTCTACCGTAATTACTAAATGTGTTACAAAATTCGTCTGTTCAACTTCCATTTTAAAGTTCTCATCATTTAAAATACGATAAAAGTAAAAATTTTGCCAAATATCACAAAATTTTATAGAGTAGATTTTGAGAAACCGTCGTCTGTGTACCATTGCTTTTTTCGCCGCCATGTTTGTTTGTCTAATTTAGAACACGGCTACCGCTGACCGCCCGCAAAACTGTGTTCAGCCACCTTAAGCGGGTTGAATTTAGAGAAAATGTTAAGGGGCTTTCTTTCCCCAGGGACAAAGCAAACTGTCCGTGATAATGTGGTGTCTGTATTAAGAGGGTATCCTGTATCACCTTGTGATAGAACAAGTGGCCAAATATGATAAAGATACTAAAATGAGTAGAAAAAACGTACATCGTCTCGAACGACAGCCGACATCTTCTGAAGCTTTGGCAAACGAAATGGTGTAAACCGTTCTTTTTTTTAATGTTGTGCTTCCTTATTTAAATGGTACCCACTGTCTTTTTTCTTTCGTATCCTGGAGGAAAAGGCACCAGAACGTGTGATGCACGTGCAGAGCAATTAATTTGTTCATAAAACCAAGTGTGTTTGCGTTCTTGTTGCCGTAGTCGTCTTGGTTGCTTTTGCCCGCCATTTCCCTGCACTTATTGATGAGTAAGGGTAACATCGATGAAGGCATGGAAATTAAAAGCTATAAGTGAACGCATCTTACCTGGGAGGGAGAGGGCTGTAGCAGTTTAATTAACTGGTCTAACTTTTTTGATAGTTTTTCATCAAGTTCCTTGATAGCCTTGCGAGTTACCCTTCCCTGTCCAATGCACTGATTGCATACTTTTGTTTCACAATTTTTACTGCTGCGGACTGGTGCCATCTGCACCATGAGAACCACAGAGAAAACTGCGCTGAGCCAAAACCGCATTGTGAGAACCAACTTTGTTGTCTAAAACTGCAGTATTCCGTGAAGGTGTCTTCGGTAGAATAATACGTGCTGAATAACCTTGTGCGCTTTTATATTAACAATTAGTTCAAGTGTCAGCGTACCTTTGTCAAGATATTGAGCACGCGGGAAGTTTTAAGAGCACGAAAGAGGCGTAAGAGTTGCCCGAGGCGCAGCGTCTTTAGTGCTCTCCGAACTTCCCAAGTGCTCGATATCTCGACTTCCGCACAGCTGAAGCATAAACTAATTGTTTTATAACATGATCAAAGCGATCAATGCAGTAGTTAACTTAAATTTTTATCATTGTAGTGCGCGCTTAAAGCAGTACGCGTCAATGTCTACGTGACTATATTTTTTAACCTCACAGTTATTTTTTTGTCTTGAAACTGAGAGAAAGTTTACTGAAGTCGCTTATGTTACCATTAAAAAAGATTGTAAAATCCATATTGAGGTGCTGAAAAACTATTAATTCGCCGAAAAACAGGCATTCTTTGTTCAAGCAAACAAAGCTAATTCTGGTTGTGAGTTGTAGTCATCTATTTCCTTCCTTTAAAGTCTAATGACTCTTTCCAGTATGTTCTGTTAAAGAACGTGAAATATATTGTATGAAGTTATGACCTCCGGGACGTGCCCTGTATCAGTATCAAATTATGTTGTAAAATGAGCTACTTTCCGTTATAAAGAGAAAGGTATAAGAAGGTTCCGAGATAACGAGAGGTCTGATTTCCTCCCGTTAACATCAGGAGTCCCGCAAGGGTGGGTCTTTACTGTTCTTGCTTTTTATCAATGATATGCCTAATTTAATTTCAAAGGAAACATCGTTACCCCTCTTTGCTGATGACTAGATGACGGCGACAAATTGCAGGATGACTTGAATAAGTTATTCTAGTGGTCTGGGGAATGGAGTTTAATAAGTCATGGGGATAACTAACACATTGAATTCATGCAATTCATGTGTTATTTGCTGTTAAACTATGCGGGATTGTTCCACTTAGGCACTTCTTCATCCACAACGATGAAGCAACCTTGTTCAAATGCTCGTCCCCCCACCCCCCGCCTCCGCCCGTATGATAAGGGTACATTGGATGTCAAAATTGTATTTTTATACTCTCCATTGCATTTGAGATTAGTGTGCAGTTGACAACTATCGACAACTGATTAAGCTGGGACTGAAACAATAAGAACCATTTTTCTTGAACGAGTATGTGAAGTGTTTGCTCATGGTTATATCTTTCCTGTGAGGTGAAGGCGAAGATGTATTTTTGCTATAGCAGCACGGGAATGGAGTTTAATGCCAAGAAGTGCAAAGTTTTAAGGGTGGCTCGTATAAGATCAATCGATGGTAGGGACTATTACCTTGGTGGGATTAAGTTAGACCGTGTTGATGTTGAGAAAGACCTGAGGGTTTTGGTTAGCCACAATTTAAGCTGGAACAATCACGTTGATCTTATCTCCTCGCAAGCTCCAAAAAATGCTTAATGTCCTTTATCGAACATGCAGGGACATAAATGATATTAGCACAAAGAAATTACCTTATATTGCTTGGGTTCGGTCGCGCCTTGAATATTGCTATCGTCTCATGCTAAACGAAACATCACCAGTTTGGAACAAGGTCAACCCAGGGCTAAAATATTCATTTTTGGAGGGGATTATTCTCAGTACGAGCGCTTTAATAAGTTAAATTTAGTACCTTTGAAGTATTACTCTCCAAACTTTTTAAGTGCTCAATATCTCGACTTCCGCACAGCTGAAGCGTGAACTTATTGTTTTATAACATAATCAAAGTGATCAATGCAGCAGTTAACTTAAATGTTTATTATTGTAGTGCGCGCTTAAAGCAGTACGCGTCAATGTCTACGTGACTATATTTTTTAACCTCACAGTTATGTTTTTGTCTTGAAAATGAGAGAACGTTTACTCAAGTCGCTTACGATAACATTAAAAAAGATTGTAAAATCCAGTGTTCTTCTTATCAGGCGGTAACCGGTAAAATTTACCGCTTGAAGCAACATTTCTTACCGCCTGCAACCTCTTGAAGTGTTACTAAAATTAAATAAATTGATTCAAAAAATATGCAAGTTGTGATCCAAGCCGATCCCCTCAAGAAAAGGAAGTAGCTGTGTACACTTTTTGTTTTTCCGTATTTACTCTCTCTAATTACTTTATTTAAATGCTGACTGGCACCTTTCAAAGCACTGCAAGCTAACGATTTTTTCGTGGGCTTCTGTCCCAATTCTAAGCTTTTTCGACCAGTAGAAAAGTTCGCGACTTCCGCGACTTTTGTTACTAAATTGATCCTAGCGGCAAACGCAGCCTTCATTCGTAAAAGTGTTTTTTTTGAGGTGTTTAAAGTACTTTTCGGTCAATTGGTTGAGAGGATGCTCGAAAATAAAAGCCTTCATGAACGCGAAGCCCCTCCCCCGGCAGGAGAGTGCGCCTCTGGCGCATATTTTTGGCCTTGCCTGAATGGTCCCTTACCTGCTGAACTAAAATTTAGGGAGAACACCGTTTAGGTGCTGGAAACTATTAATTTACCTGAAAATAGGCATTCTTTGTTCAAGCAAACAAAGCTGATTCTGGTTATGAGTTGTAGTCATCCATTTCCTGCCTTTAAAGTCTAATGACTCTTTCCAGAATGTTCTGTTAAAGGACGTGAAATGCGGTTAACATACTTTCATTGTATGATGTTATGACTTCCCGGGCTTGCCCTACAGCAGTATCAAATTATGTTGTAAAATGAGCCACTTTCCGTTATAACGAGAAAGTTATAAGAAAGTTCCGAGATAACGAGTGGTCTGATTTCCTCCTTTTAACATCTGGAGTCCGGCAAGGGTCAATTTTGGGGCTTTACTGTTCTTGCTTTTTATCAATGATATGCCTAATGTAATTTCAAAAGAAACATCGTTACCCCTCTGATGACTCAAAGTGTTTTCGCTTAATTCTTGGGCGGGATGACGGCGACAAATTGCAGGATGACTTGAATAAGTTATTCCAATGGTCTCGTATCTGGGAAATGGAGTTTAATGCCAAAAGTGTAAGGTTTTAAGGGTGGCTCGTATAAGATCAATCGATGATAGGGACTATTACCTTGGTTGGATTAAGTTAGACCGGGTTGATGTTGAGAAAGACCTTGGGGGTTTTGGTTGGCCACAATTTAAGCTGGAATAATCACGTTGATCTTATCTCCTCGCAAGCTCAAAAATATGCTTAATGTCCTTTACCGAACATACAGGGACATAAATGATATTAGTACAAAGAAATTACTTTATGTTTCTTGGGTTCGTTCGCGCCTTGAATATTGCTATTGTCTCATACTAAACGAAACATCAACAATTTGGAACAAGTTCAACGCAGGGCTACAAGATTCATTCTTGGAATGGATTATTCTGAGTACGAGCGCCTTAGTAAGTTAAATTTATTAATTTTGAATTATCGCAGAGAAATCGATGATTTAGTTTTTTTAGTGTCTTATGAATACAGTTTGTAAGTTAAACATTTTCGATTATATATCGTTTCGTTCTTGTAGCAAACCGCTTAGGAATGTTGATCATTTAACGCTTGATGTCCCTTTCAGCAGGATTGAACGTCGTTAAGAATTCTTTTTTTGTTCGGATCTATCGCCTGTTGAATGAATTACCTCTTATTATAAGAGAGTCAAATTCCCTTTCAATTTTTCTTAAGAATTTGATGGCCTTTTATTGTGATAAGTTTTATGTAGATTTTTTTCTAATTTTACATGGTACTTTGCTCAATCGTTGGGCTATTTATGGTAATTTTTTATCGATTTTGTTTATCCCGTGTCTTCTGTAATTTTTTGATAATACTTTTTCAAATAACTTTTCAGGTAATTTTATTACTTAATTAATTCTCTAGATCTATTTATGACGTAATAATAGGTGGCTTATTTTTTAGGAGTCTTGTACTCTGTCTTGAACCTACCTCAGATGAGCGATTGATTGATTTAATTGTCAACTGAAACTTGATTAAATTAAGTTATAAAACACATGGTTAACGCTTCAACGTGTACTGTTGAGTTATGGATGGACTTGGGAGACGTCTTCATGGTCTTGGGAGGACTGCTAAGCTCACAAGAACTCGAGTTATAGTTTATTGACATCATCAGCGTGCTTAATGGGAATTTTTAACATAACAAAAGTAAAGCGCGCGCTCTGATTTGTTTATTACCCATTTACTATGGCGACGAAAGATAGCGCGCGCCCAAAGCCGTTTTGTCACTTCTACGTGACTTTCTATTATCCATGGTGACTCGCTTTGTTGTTTCATCATAGTTTACAAAGGTTTTTGTCCTAAAACTGAAAACAGTTTTACAAAGACCGTTAAAGATTACGTAAAAGGTTTTGTAATCATCATTGAGACGGACAACTACTTATTCACTCAGCAAACCGATATTTTTTGAAAGAGAAGAATTTGCAATGAATGATTTACATACGCCATAGCCCTAGCTGAACAGAACTCACGTCATTCTCCTACAAACTGTAAGAAAAATTAAAAGTTGTTTTCTTTTGATTATGTTATAAAACAACACTATTGAGTTATAGTTGCACTTGGGAGGATTGCTAGGCACTCAAGGAGCTAGAGTCGCACTAGGCTATCGCGACTTGGAACACACCGTTTAACAAGATCTGTCTTGGAATGAAGATCGGTCAGCAGTTCAAGTCTTTTGTCATCAACCATCCAGCCAGTTCCCTGTATTCACTGATCGCAGATAGCAAATACCGAGCAACTTCACTGGGCCGCAACCATGGAAGAAGCTCATTGGGTCTAAGGCCTGGTTACAACGCAACTATAACAAGGAAGGTTTCAACGTAGTTGGTATCCACAAGGCCTGGTCTAAAGCAAGGATTGGTATCCTTGGAAACAACGAGAACGAATGCAGCAATTGTGACTCCAGGATTGGGTTTGGCACTGGAGGCGACCACGATGACTCCAACACGTGTGGCAACGACGCTTCTCATGGACCAGATAGTGGCGACCGGCACATTGAAGCCATGGGATACGTCTTGGTCCAATGAGTGCTGTAATAAGCGGAAACAGCCTTCAAAGGGCCTTTAAATGTAAATGAAAAACTGCTGATGTGTAATACATGCTTTTATAAATCTAGAACAGAAGACGTAAATAAAATAAACAAACTTGGGTCTACAAGGGCAAAAAACTCTTTCACTGATTAATGTGTACTGGCGTAAAATTTAGACGATCTTAGGTTACGAAAATGGAGGTTTATGAAAATGGCGGTTTTCAAACACGCTCTCGAAATTTTGAAGTGGAAAACCTGAGCTTCCATGACTTCGAAATGGTAACAATGAATATGTTTTTTGGTAGCGATGCAACCAAATAGCATGCATTCCAAAACAAGGACGATTGGTTTAATGGCCCTGAAGTTCTAAACAAAAAAAATTCAGTTCAGTCACCGCCGTTTTTGACTGGTCAAACACAGTGTTGACATCTATGCAATAAGTACAATCGTTTTGTTATTATAAAAGCCAAGCATATTCTAATATTTACGAAAAACTCTTTAATTATTTGGGAGTAACTTTAACAAGAGCAAAAGAATGTTGTGCTTAAAGACATGCGCTGCATCTGTATAAATTTTGACCGTAGCAGACGTCTGTTTACTGCCGGTGCCTTCCATTGTTTTTTTACTTATAAAGATAGAACCAAAAAAATTTAGAAATCGATGAAAGACTAAACGTATGAGAAATACGGTTGTGTTTAATGCTAGTCGTGAATTATTTTGTACTCATTCCTTTGGTTAGATAAGGCCGTTGAGCTATGGTATGTTTTCTTTTTGCTGCAATTGAGAGTTTCTCGAATGATGCTATTGCTTGCTATTTGATCACTACACGGATGACTGGCTAAGGAGATATCCGCGCGATGGTTACCGCCTTTGCGGATTAATAAAGTAAAAGTAAAAGGAGACTTTAGACATTAGCGTTCGGGGGCGGGGTAGGGAAGGTAGGGAAAGTAGAGCTCTCGTTTCCCTCCCCCCCTCCCACCCCCGAACGCCAGTGTCCCTGGGAGCTTGCTCGTGTGCGAGACAGATATTAGAGACGAAGACAAACCAAGGAAGAGAACGATTTAGTATTGCGGAACTCTTTTATAATATTATAATAATATTTAATACTTATATTGCGCTTTTTCTATAAAAATACTCAAAAGCGCATTACAATATTATTAATAACTAAATTAAAACCAGTAAAATTACCCGGTAAAATTACAATATTACAATATTAAAATTACAATATTAAAAAAATAAAAATAATAAAAATAAAAAATAAATAAATAAATAATCTAACTAAAAGCCTTTTTAAATAAATAGCCTTTTTAAATAAATGGGAATTATAGGTTGTTTTCTCCTCGTTTTTAGACGTTTAAAACAAAGCAGAACAGATATTTGGAGAGAAAGTCTATGTTACGACTAAATGTAATTTCTGACGATTTATAGACATGGGAACGCATTAGTCAGATTTAGAGGCGAGCGGGGGCTCGTGGGATAGTTTCGGACTATTTATGTTTTTGCGCGATGATTTGTGGCATTCTACGTCAGTCGTCGTCGTATTTGCTTTCATTTTGGTTTTGCAAAATTTCTTTCTTATAGTTTATATTTTTATCTGTTGAGATCTTTATGTTGGAAACAACAGTAAGTATGCAAAACTTTGGGGGAAATCAAGGTGTATTATGGGCTAACGGGGCTATGTGGAAATGGTCATTATGAGAACAGTTTGGACTATGCGCACTGATTTAGAAATTTAATTGGCATTTTTACCCACAGTTATTGCAAAGAATAGGTTCCTGTGGATAACTATCACATTGAATTCATGCAATTCATGTGTTATTTGCTGTTAAACTATGCGGGATTCTTCCACTTAGCAGTAGACCTGCACCGTTCTAAACCTCTTATTTCAATGGTTCCCTTTAATCTGCACTTCCATTATTTTCAGGGATAGGGGCATTGTTATGTGACAATCCCTATTGTTTTCCCAGCTAATCAAAAACAATCTTTCAAATAGGCACGGGATCGCTTCCACTTAGGCACCTCTTCACCGACAACGATGAAGTAACCTTGTTCAAATGCCCCTCCCCCCCGGTATGATAAGGGTGCATTGGATGTCAAAATTGTATTTTTATACTCTCCTTTGCTTTACATTTAAGATTAGTGTACAATTGTCCCACTTTTTATTAGTCGATTAACCCTGCTATCGACAACTGATTAAGCTGGGACTGAAACAATAAGAACTATATTTCTTGAAAGAGTACGTGAAGTGTTTGGTCATGGTTATATCTTTTCTGTGAGGTGAAGGCGAAGACGTATCTTTGGTATAGCAGCACGTGTTACTGTAGTCGATGATGAAATCTGCTCAGATCGACTCATGTTTGTAACTGATTTTTTTCTCTTCATCAGTAACTAAAGGTTTTTTTTCTCTTCTGTTCAGTTAATATATCCACTGAAGTAAAGTTTTTATTTTGTGTGAATGGTGTATGTCTTTAGGTGGTGGACCAAATTTTGCTTCAGATATAACTGGGTCAGCGTGAAAAATGTTTTCCACTTTCATTTGTTATCTTGTAACATTCGCTCAGTTGACACAAGATTGACAAAAATAATCTACAGCTGCATTATTCCAAATAAAACAGTACAGAAAAGCGTAGTTATCAGTGAAACCGTCTTTATGGCCTCGAGCAAGATTTTATTTCATCTCAGTCAGTGTTACAAAATCTCTAATTCTAGATTTACTTTTAAACCGCTAATAAACAACAATCAACAGTTTCTTATTTGCATTTTAAGGCCGTTTAAAGGCTGTTTTTGCGTAGTACAGCACTTATTGAACCAAGATGTATCCCATTGCTTTGATGTGTTGGTCACCATTATCTCCACCAGAAACAGCTTCGTTACCACACGTGTTCGACTCATTGTGGTTTCCTCCAGTGCCGAAACCGATACGGGAGTCACAGCTGCTGCAGTCGTTCTCGTTGTTTCCAAGGATACCAATCCTTGCTTTAGACAATTCCTTGCGGATAGTACTAATTACGTTGAATCCTTCCTTGTTACAGTTGGGTTGCAAAGAGGCCCGAGAGCCAATGAGCTTCTTCCACGTGTTACGGCCCAGTGAAGTAGCTCGGTATTTGCCATCTGCGATCAGTGAATACAGGGATCTGGCTTGATGGTTGATGACAACAGACTTGAACTGATGACCTATCTTCATTCCAAGACAGATCTTGTCAAACGGTGTGTTCCAATAAGTCGGTAACTTGGTCTCGTGAGTGTCCAACCCAGTCTTCCCTCCTGGAAGGTTGAAGTCGACTTTGTTGCTCCACAGTTTAGAATTGTAATGGAAGGTTTTCTGGGTGCATTTGAAAAAGAAAAAGAAATGCCATTTACATAAAGTGCTACCGCTTTGCTCTTTTATCTGTTCGACAAATATGGTACAGTCGCATCTTGGTGTTTACTAATCTTGTCCTCAGATATTATTCTCTTAGTACCTTGTCTGGTACTAGTACAGTGAATTGATACATCATTGAGCTGACACTTTTCAAACGTACACGTACTATATTTACTTTTTTCTACTTCCGTTGGACACTTGACTTGCACTGAAAGTCTACCTTCAGTGTATAGTGGCAGTTAGGTGGTAAGACTGAAAGGTTCTCTGATTAAATTAATAAAAAAGAACATCATATAGGTTATTCAGATAACGTACTACATGTATCGCTTTTCTCCTTTACAATTTGCCAAATATAATATCAGCATCTTGGTCTTCACTGAATTGATAAATCATCGTGCTAAAAGTTATCAAACCTACACTTACTAGATCCACTATTACCCTGTATGTTGACCTTAATAATAGTCTGAATTTAAGTGGCAGACAGACAGAGCTGCTTGTGATAACATTGAACTTTTAATACCTTCGAGCCATCGATCTTCATTACCAGCGTCCATCCTCCTCCTCCGCATGCGTCTAGCCCATGCTTGGCCATGTGACAATATACGGGAATCTTCGCAGATCCAACGTTCAGGAGGTACTGTTTGTTTCCTTTAGACCTGGTTAAAAAAATAAAACTTCATTGGTTCACCTCATTCTGAAGTAATTACCTCATTCGGGGTGATAGAAAGGCTGACTTAGGAAGGGCCCCAAAGAAATTGAGGAGAAAGTCTTTCATATCAAGTGGACAACCTAAGTGGAAATCAAAGAATATCGAGTGAAGCTGTAATTGCTGACTTTGTCGATAAGCAGAACTCTTCTTTAGCGTCTATATTTTTTCCCCTTGTCTATATTGTCACCAGTCTTGGGCGTCGCTCCCAATTAAATTATAAATTACTTAATCCTACCAAGTTAGTGATTCTTATACTGTCCTTCATCTTGAACGTTTTGTTAATTGCTAGTGCTTTCTTTTTTCCTGTTTTTTTTTTTCTCACAAACGTAGTGATCATTATTTGAGTTTATTTTACCATTTCTGGACCAATGTTTGCTTTTTGTACTCTACAATCATCCTTACTATAGGCCAAGATTGGTTCAGTGTTTATGATTTTCAAAACCCTGATTTTGTTCACCTAATTTAGCTTATATTCTTTTCAACTTTGTGGTGTCAAAATAAAGGAGCATAAAACCAAAAAAGTATAATTTTTACAGTTTTGATGCATTCGGTACACACTTCCTTTCTTTTCTACATTAATTTACGGTTATTTTGCTCAGAAACTTTCGTTTTTGTGTAACCGATTTTCGTCATCATTCAGTGATATAAACCTTGTGCAGATGAGTCCAAACATGTCTGGATCCTTTGTCCTTTGTGGTTCTGAATTCTCTTCGTTCTTTTCAATAACGCAAAAGTACACGTCATCTTTTTCTCTTGTCTATAGGGAGTTTGTGGGTTGTGAGTGGAAGCCGATTTTGGCGATATTTTTTTTTGGCGTAACTCTGTGTTTACTGCGAAAATGAGGTGTATTAGTGTATCTTTAGCCTTCTTTACTTACAGGTTCTTGTCATAAATCTCCTTGCACGTTGAGGCTGTTGAGAATAAGACAATGATATTAGCCATATCGTACGGGGAACTTTAAAAGTGAAGCCAATTTTTGCCGTTGATTCAAGACTCGTGTACGGTACTAAAGACGGCAAATAGAGCCCTATCTCAATAATACCGTGGCGCAACGTTTTACTTTATTTTTCGCATTTTCGGCTAGTTCCGCGTTAGATTGTTTGTGTCTTACTACAATTTTGAGAAGAGAAACATCCAAAAAAGTAAAAACTTTCGAAGAAGTATTTCAGAATGTCTTTGTTTTTGGGAAGTTGAATTATCTTACATTACATTTCCTTTTCAAGGTGTTATTAGTTTAATTACATAATAAATAAGTAGCTTCTCTGTGTGTTAGAATGGAATATATAAATTCTTAAATTACCTGCATAAGGAGAAGGCTGTAGCAGTTTAATTAGCTGATCGAGCTTTTCATCGAGTTTCTTGATATCATCGCTAGTTACAGCGCCCTGTCCAATGTACTGATTGCATACAACTGGCTCACCATGCCCTTTTTTTGTTGTCTTAGTCCCATTCGCCGCGCATTCCGCGAAAATCACAAGGAAAGCTACAAAAAGCAAAATTCTCATTGCGGTAGCCTGCAAATTGGTGAAGTGCAAGTGTTTCTTGAACAGAATGACTCATGCTGTAAGAGGATGTCTAAATTTATTGACCTGAGATTTGGCTTGTGGAGAGACTAGAACATTTTCCAGTCGGATTATTAAGTAAATAGTTGCCATTTGAGACATTTTTGCCGGAGAAAACTTTTGTGGTGCTATGTAAAATACTGATAAAAATTTTGTGGAAAGATAGGTGTAAAGACATTTAATAGAAATCAGAGTGCGCCAACGGAACCCCGTTAATCGCGTCTTTTGCTTATTATTTCCGCCCTGCTATTAAATTTTCCTTTAAAATATTAGCTGCATTATCAAAGGCGAGTAAGTAAATTTTCGTGAATAACTGCAGAGCTTCAAGTTTATTTCTAGTTGTTCAACGGAAAAATCGACGACAAAAAGTAGAAACTCTTACATTGAAACAGCAGGAGTTGTATTCACTGCGTAATACTATGAAGTTAATTCTGAAATAATTATACTAAAAGGCTATAATTATAGTTGTCTGCGTTTATTATTTGCAAACTTTGAGGTGCTATTGTTCCTACGGCAGTTGAGACCTCGACTCTTTACTTTCGTAACTACAACGTCATTCTTCCTCGACTAATTTTCTTCCTAAGTTTTCTAGCCTTTGCAAATGTCTTAGTTACTGTTCAGCAATCTCTTCCAAGTACCAACCCTGGGTATGATATCTTGTCTGGAAAGATTCTCGAATGTCGTGAGACTTGTAAGAGACACTGACAATGAAGAACTCAATCGAAATGACATTCCATGATAACACGTGGTGAGACAAAATACTGTTTATTTTTTAGGGTATTTGCATTTTAATTTTTCACAGCATAAACCTTGAACATTTTGAGGCCTTGAGCTTAAGGTTGGACGTTTAATCAGTTTAGTACTGTCTGTTGTCTGTTTTAGTACTAATCATGTTTTATTGTTGAATTAACTTTATTGTACAGTGGAACCTCGTTATAACGAAGGACCAAAGGGTCGTTATATCAAGGTTCTTTTTCATGTATTTTACTATTACTGGGTAAAGAAAATCGTTTGTTAAACCGAAGACTTCGTAATATAGAGGTTCGACTGTAAAAATATTTTATCAACGTGTCGAAACCCTATTTGGCCGATTCCTTCCCCTGTTGTGTGACAGGTCAATTTTCGGCTGAAGCTTTTTTAAAAATCTTTTTTTATCACTTTCAAGCTTAATGAGCAGTTATGCTGAAATAAGCGCATGCACTTGTCGCTTGGCTTCTAGAAATTGTAAGACAACCATCCGGCAAACGCGCTTTTAAAAGCTATCTCTGTTTTCCTCAGACAGATCAAAACGTTTTTCTAATCGGAAGTAAGTTATTATTGTAAAGTTGGACCTAAATGGCTTGAAATTGTATTGTAAATAAGAAGGTGATTTTGCAAGTTTAATATTCCAATCATGAATAAATTTGAAATCAGTTTAATTGCTTTTTACTATCAGACACCTTTCTTGAAGACCTTAACTTTTCTTTTTGTTCTTTGTGTATTAAAACTTTGTTTGAACCGAAACAATCGCTTTTTTCTCGTCAAATTTCATAACGAAGAACAGATAAGAAAAACAAATAAGACGTACAACAAGTTCCATTGCTTTTGCTTTTGAACATAATTGTTTCGACCATTCATTGATGCGAGATCTAAAAGGAGGAAAGAAAGACAGAGACCAACTCTAGCTCTCCATTCTACCGAAGTGTTTGTCTTATTGAAGTGTAGTCGACCGTGAAATTAAATTAAATTACCTTTGATTCATATTTCATAGTTTCTAGGGACTGAAGACTTGTTTCGGTTCAGCGCCCCAAATTTTTGAAAGCGTCTTTTTTTCTGGAGATGCCAAAATTGATCTGTATGCTTCTTCATCTCATAATATGATTTCGGAACCCATTAAAATGATGGCTTTCCGGCTTGAGTTTTTTGTTCTGAATCGTTCGTTAACCCTCGCTTTGAGTTGCCGCCAAGAAGAGTCGAAAGTTTTCAGCCCAAAACTTGCTTTCCTCAAGTCTACAACAACGAGAACCATGTTAATGTAGAAAGCAAATGTATGATGTGGACTGAAAACCTTTGATATAAATTTGATCTGATGACCATTATACTTCAAAGGAATCCTCTCTAACTTGTAAGCTCTCCAGTGTATTTTTTATCACAACAGCGACAATTTTATTCTTTACTACTCCCCCCATGAGGTTAATCCTTGTTGGCTCCCACATTTGGGAGCCACGTGACCAGCCGCAACGAGGGTTATTTCTCGAGGCAAGGGAGGGAACTACGCTATTCCCAAGGTAGTAGAGTTGAAAACCCACGCAGAGAAAGTGCAAATGCAAAAAATTTACGTCACAAACGAGGTTTGGTGGTGAAATTTACTCGTCTGACGTAATCATGCGTAAGGGCTATTGTTTACGATGGTCTGTCCACCAGAGGCATTTTCTTTGTAAAATTCGGTGTATTAAAAGTACGGTCATGAATCTGTACCTGATTTTTAGTATGGAGCAGCTAATGATGTCAGGAGTTGGCATAGCTGAAAGAACGTTACCTTTTTTGCCCTGTTGCTTTTTTAGCGATTGTGACTGAGCTAAAACTTGTGCTAAGCTTTTTCATCCTCAGGATAACAATGTGGTTATTCCCACCGTAGAGATCCAAGTCCCCATGAAGAGAAAATCCTTAAATAACAATGACCGAGACCAGGTTTTATGAGCCCGCGAGATTGAGCACTCCAGTCGAAGCCTTCTTTTTACTAAAACCGCTGGACGCCAACCTGGTTGAGGTCATTGTTATCTAAGGTACTGCTAGTAATTCGCTTCATGTCCAACTAGTTTAACGTTGACTTAGCCGACCTGCCAATGATTGCATTCATAGTGGAGGATTACGACGCTGACATTTTGTTAAGTCATGAAACTGAGAGTTTTTTGTTCGGAAATCAGTCTTTGTTTTCTTCAGAAATGACACCGTAGATGGCCCAAAATTAAACGGCAGGATTTTTGACGCCTTTGCTTTAAGTTATACAATGTGAGTAAGGTTTCTTTTTCGAGGCCCCTCATCACCAACAACGACGAAGCAACCTGGCTCCACCCCCCTCCCTTTTATGACAGGGGTAGATTGAAAGTCAAAATTATAATTTTATACTCTCGTTTGCATTTGAGATTAGGGTGCAGTTGTCTTACCTTTTATTAGTGGATTAGGTCTGCTATCGACATAAAAAGACCTAACTGCTTAAGCTGGGATTGAAACAATAAGAACCGTTTTTCTTGAAAGAGTATGTGAAGTGTTTGGTCATGGTTATCTTTTCTGTGAGGTGAAGGCAAAGACGTATCTTTGGTATAGCAGCACGTGTTAAGTAGTCCATGATGCAGTTTTCTCATATCGGCTCATGATTGTAACTGAGTTTTTTCTCCATCATCTTCATTTTGTTGTTTACTATCCATTGAAGTAAAATTTGTATTTTATGTGAATGGAGTACGTTTTTGGGAGGTGGACCAAATTTTGCTTCAAATATAACTGAGTTAGCGTGAAAAATGTTTGCCGCTCTCGTTATTTATCTTGTAACGTTCCCTTAGTTGACACAAGATTGACAAAAATAATCTACAACTGCATTAATCCAAATAAAACAGTACAGAAAAGCGTAGTTATCAGCGAAACCGTCTTTATGGCCTCAAGCAAGGTTTTATTTCATCGCAGTCAGTGTTACAAAATCTTTAATTCTAGATTTACTTTTAAACCGCTGATAAACAATAATCAATAGTGTCTTAGTTGTATTTTAAGGCCATTTAAAAGCTGTTTCTGCGTATTACAGCTTTTATTGGACTAAGATGTATCCCATCGCTTTGATGTGCTGGTCGCCATTATCTCCACCATGAGTAGCTTGGTTACCACACGTGTTGGAGTCATCATTGTACCCTCCAGTGCCAAACCCGATTCTGGAGTCACAAGAGCTACAGATATTTGGAGTGTTGGCAACGATACCAATTCTCGCTTTAGAGCCGTTGGCATCGGTGCATAGTACGTTGAATCCTTCCTTGTTACAGTAGGGCTGTAACGAGGCCCGAGACCCAATGAGCTTCTTCCACGTGTTGCGGCCCAGTGAAGTAGCTTGGTATTTGCCATCTGCAATCAGTGAATACAGTGATCTGGCTTGATGATTGATGACAACAGACTTGAACTGCTGGCCGACCTTCATTCCAAGACAGATCTTGTTAAACGGTGTGTTCCAATAAGTCGGTAACTTGGTCTCGTGAGTGTCCAACCCAGTCTTCCCTCCTGGAAGATTGAAGTCGACTTTGTTGCTCCACAGTTTAGAATTGTAGTGAAAGGTTCCCTAAGAACATTTGAGAAAAACAAAAAAAATCTTGTAAGTTATTCTGATAACGTACTATCGCCTTGCTGTTTTATAATTTGACAAATATAATATCAGCATTTTGGTCTTCACTGAATTGATAAATCATCGAGCTAATAGTTATCTAACCTACACTTACTGGATCCACTATAACCTTGTGTGTTGACCTTAATTAATGGTCTGAATTTAAGTGACAGACAGAGCAAAATCATGGTCTTATCACTGAATTGATAAATCATCGAACCAACAGTTATCAAACCGACACTTACTAGATTCCCTTCGCCATGTACGTTGACCTTAATAGTGCGGATGTAAGTGGTGACAGACAGAGCTGCTTGTGAGAACATTTAACTTTTAATACCTTTGAACCATCGATCTTCATGACCAGCGTCCATCCACCTCCTCCGCATGCATCAAGCCCATGCTTGGTCATGTGACAATATACGGGAATCTTTGCAGATCCAACGTTCAAGAGGTACTCTTTGTTTCCTTTAGACCTGGTTAAAAAAAATAAAACTTCATTGGTTTACCTCATTCTGAAGTAATTGCCTCATTCAGGGTGATAGAAAGGACAACCTAAGTAAAAATCTAAGAAAATCGAGCGACGCTGTAATTGCAGACGTTGTCGATAAGCAGAACTCTTCTTTAGCGTCTCAATTTTTCTCCCCTTGTTTATATTGTCACCAGTTTTGGGCGTCGGTCCTAATTAAATGATAAATTACTCAATCCTATTAAGTTAGTGATTCATATACTGTCTTTCATCTTGAGCGTTTTGTTAATTGTCAGTGCTTTCTTTTTTCCAGATTTTTTTTGTCACAAAATTACTGATCGTTATTTGAGTTTATTTTACCATTTCTGGACCAATGTTTGCTTTTTGTACTCTACAATCACCTTACTGTAGGCCAAGATTGGTTCATTGTTTTTATGATTTTCAAAAGCCTGATTTTGTTCACATCATTTAGCTTATATTCTTTTCAACTTTGTGGGTTCAAAATGAAAGAGCATAAAACCAAAAAAGAATAATTTTTACAGTTTTGATTCATTCGTTACACACTTCTTTTCTTTTCTATATTAATTTATTTTCTATATTAATTAACGGTTATTTTGCTGAGAAACTTTCGTTTTTGTGTAACCGATTTTCGTCATCATTCAGTGATATAAGCCGCATGTGAAGATGAGTCCAAACATGTTTGGATCCTTTGTCCTTTGTGTGTCTGAATTCTCTTCGCTCTTTTAAATAACGCTGAAGTACACGTCATTTTTTACTATTGTCCGTAGGGAGCTTGTGGGTTGTTAGTGGAAGCCGATTTTGGCGATATTTTTTTCTGGCATAACTCTGTGTTTACGACGAAAAAAAGGTGTATTGGTGTATCTTTAGCCTTCTTTGCTTACAGGTTCTTGTCATAAATCTCCTTGCACGTTGAAGCTGTTGAGAATAACAAAATGATATTAGCCATACCGTACAGGGAACTTTAAAACTGAAGCCAATTTTTGCCGTTGATTCAAGACTCGTGTACGGTACAGAAGACGACAAATAGAACCCTCTCTCAATAATACCGTGAGCACTGAGTTTTACTTCATTTTTCGCAATTTCGGCTAGTTCCGCGTTAAATTGTTTGTGTCTTACTATATTTTTAAGAAGAGAAACATCAAGGACAAGAAAAAAAATTTCTTTGTGTTTGGTGAAATTGAGTTATGTTACATTACATTTCATCTTAAAGGTGTTATTAGTTTAATCACATCTGTGTGTTAGAACGGAATATAAAAATTCTTAAATTACCTGCATAAGGAGAAGGCTGTAGCAGTTTTATTAGCTGATCGAGCTTTTCATCGAGTTTCTTGATCGCATCGCTAGTTACAGCGCCCTGTCCAATGTACTGATTGCATACAACTGGCTCACCATGCCCTTTTTTTGTTGTCTTAGTCCCATTCGCCGCGCATTCCGCGAAAATCACAAGGAAGGCTACAAAAAGCAAAAATCTCATTGCGGTAGCCTGACAAATTAGGAAAGTGCAATATTTCTCCAAAGTTTTCTTGAACAGAATGACTCGTGCTGTAAGTGGATGTCTAAATTTATTGACCTGAGATTTGGCTTTTAGAGAGACTAGAAAATTTTCCAGTCGGATTATTAAGTAAATAGTTGCCATCTGAGACATTTTTGCCGGAGAAAACTTTTGTGGTGCTATGTAAAATAGTGATAAAAATTTTGTGGAAAGAAAGGTGTAAAGACATTTAGTAGAACTCAGAGTGCGCTAACGGAAGCCCGTTCATCGCGTCTTTTGCTGATTATTTCAGCCCTGCTGTTAAATTTTGCTTTAAAACATTAGCTGCATGGTCAAAGGCGAGTGAAGTTTATTTCTAGTTGTTCAACGGAAAAATCGACGACAAAAAGTAGAAACTCTTACATTGAAACAGCAGGAATTGTATTCACTGCGTATTACTATGAAGATAATTCTGAAATAATTATACTAAAAGGCTATAATTATAGTTGTCTGCGTTTATTATTTGCAAACTTTGAAATGATGTAGTTCCTACGGCAGTTGAGACCGCGACTCTGTACTTTCGTAACTACAACGTCATTCTTCCTCGACTAATTTTCTTCCTAAGTTTTCTAGCCTTTGCAAATGTCTTAGTTACTCTTCAGCAATCTCTTCAAAGTAGCAACCCTGGGTATGATATCTTGTCTTGAAAGACTCTCGAATGTCGTGAGACTTATAAGAGACATTGACAACGAAGAACTCCACCGAAATGACATTCCATGATAACACGTGGTGAGACAAAATACTGTTTATTTTTAGGGTATTTGCATTTTACTTTTTCACAGTATAAACTTTGAACATTTTGAGGCCTTGAGCTTAAGGTTGGACGTTTAATCAGTTTAGTACTGACTGTACTTAGTACTTATCATGCTTTATTTTTCAAAAAACTTTAACTTTATTTTACAGTGGAACCTCGTTATAACGAAGGACCAAGGGACTGACAAAATTTGTTCGCCTTAACGCGGTTTCGTTACACCAAGGTTCTTTTTCATATATTTTGCTATTACTGGGTAAGGGAACTCGTTCGTTTAGCGGAGGACTTCGTAATATAGGTGTTTGACTGTAGAAGTATTTTATCAACGTGTCGAAACCCTATTTTGCCGATTCCTTCCCCTGTTGTGTGACAAAACAAAAGTCAATTTTCAGCTGAAGCTTTTTTAAAATCTTTTTTATTTTTATTTTCAAGCTTAATCAGTAGTTATGCTGAAAGAAACGCATACACTTGGTCGCTCGGGCTCAAGAAATATTATTGTAAGACGTCCTTTAAAAGCTAAGAATTTGCTGTGTTTGCCTCAGACAGGGCGAAACGTTTTTTTAATCGGAAGTTATTGTAGGAAAGTTAGACCTAAATGGCTTGAAATTGTACTGTAAATAAGGAAGTTGATTTTGCGAGTTGAATATTCTAATCATGAATAAATTTGAAATTAGTTGATGCTATCAGACACCTTTGATAAAGAGTTAAAAATTTTTTTTTTTTCTTTGTGTATTACAACTTTGTTGGAACTGAAACAATCTCTTTTTTCTCCTTAAGTTTCATAAAGAAGAACAGAGGGCAAGAACAAAGAAAACGAACAGCACGTTCCATTGCTTTTGTTTTTGAACAAAATTGTTTTGATTGCGTTTGATATATTTTAACTTGTTTCGACCATTTCTTGTTTATGAAAGGTTGATTCGAGATCTGAATGGTTAAAATCGATGTGAGTATACATATTTGTTGTCGGTTTATTTTCTAGAGGAGCACAAATTGCGTGATGTTCAGTTTTTAGACGAACCACAATTCAGTAGACGCAGATGGGTTTCTGGTAGACGATAGTATAAATGTAACAACCTGCGTTTACCTTGAGAATGAACGCTATCACGTTGGTTTTTCGAGTGGTGTACAGAGTTGTACGGTCAATTCCCTCCAAGGAGGACGTCTTTGCGACCGGCACCAAGTATCCTTCTAACAGTAATGTCCGTCTTTTAGAAAGTCAACTAAGAGGAGTAAAGAAAAGCAGGGACCAACTCTAGCTGTCCGTTCTACTGAAGTGTTCGTCTTATAGAGGTTTAGTCGACCGTGAAATTAATCGAGCATGAATACCGTCTGAAAGAGAAGGAGCAAGTGTAATTTGTCGGTTACAAGTTACCAAATCCCTGTCTGTTCCTGTATTCGTGCGCGTTCATTTCGTTACATTTTGTCGTTACGTTCGATTAAAAATTGTCTGAGAAACTGTCGTCATCTCGAAATGGCAGACATTGGACAACACTCCCTAAATCAGATATTTCTTAAAGCGCAGCTCTATTGTATTAAAGTGAACGGCGGAAACCAAAAATTTTGAAAACGCTGACTGGGAAACTGCCCACCTACCCCTCCCCTAAGCCAACATTTTCACTTTATAAAGTCGTATTTTAATGTCCAGTAATACAGATATTCTTTATTGTGCTTTCAAGAAGTGCATCGACCTTACACAACAACTTCGATCTTACAACATAAAGAAGCAAAATAAATGACCTTTGATTCATATTTCACAGTTTTTATGGACTGAAGACATGTTTCAGCTCAGCGCCCCAAATTTTTGATGACTTCTTTTATTTTCTGTAGATGCCAAAATTGATCTGTTTGCTTCTTCATCTCATAGTATGATTTCGGAACCCATTAAACGAATAGCTTTCTGGCTTGAGTTTTTTGTTCTGAATCGTTCGTTAACCGTCGCTTTGCCGACATTTTTGCCGGAGAAAACTTATGTGGTGCTATGTAAAATACAGTTAAAAATTTTGTGGAAAGAAAAATGTAAAAACATTTACTAGAAACTAGAGTGCGCCAACGGAACGCCGTTTATCGCGTCTTTTGTTGATTATTTCCGCCCTGCTGTTAAATTTTGCTTTAAAATATTAGCTGCATGATCAAGGACGAGTAAGTAAATTTTCGTGAATAACTGCAGAGCTTGAAGTTTATTTCTAGTTGTTCAACGGAAAAATCGACGACAAAAAGTAGAAACTCTTACATTGAAACAGCGGGAATTGTATTCACTGCGCAATACTATGACGATAATTCTGAAAATATACTAAAAGGCTATAATTATAGTTATCTGCATTTATTATTTGCAACCTTTGAGGTGTTATTGTTCCTACGGCAGTTGAGATCTCGACTCTTTACTTTCGTAACTACAACGTCATTCTTCCTCAACTACTTTTCTTCCCAAGTTTTCTAGCCTTTGCAAATGTCTTAGTTACTCTTCAGCCATCTCTTCAAAGTACCAACCCTGGGTATGATATCTTGTCTTGAAAGATTCTCCTGTGTCGTGAGACTTATAAGAGACACTGACAATGAAGAACTCAACCGAAATGACATTCCATGATAACACGTGGCGAGACAAAATACTGTTTATTTTTTAGGGTATTTGCATTTTACTTTTTCACAGTGTAAACCTTGAACGTTTTGAGGCCTTGAGCTTAAGGTTGGACGTTTAATCAGTTTAGTACTGACTGTACTTAGTACTTATCATGCTTTATTTTTCAAAAAACTTCAACTTTATTTTACAGTGGAATCTCGTTATAACGAAGGACCAAGGGATAGACAAAAAATGTTCGCCTTAACGCGGTTTCTTTATATCAAGGTTCTTTTTCATATATTTTACTATTACTGGGTAAGAAAACTCGTTCGTTAAGCGGAGGACTTCGTAATATAGGTGTTCGACTGTAGAAGTATTTTATCAACGTGTCGAAACCCTATTTTGCCGATTCCTTCCCCTGTTGTGTGACAAAACAAAAGTCAATTTTCAGCTGAAGCTTTTTTTAAATCTTTTTTATTTTTATTTTCAAGCTTAATCAGTAGTTACGCTGAAAGAAGCACATACACTTAGTCCTTCGGGCTCAAGAAATTGTAAGACGTCCTTTAAAAGCTAAGAATTTGCTGTGTTTGCCTCAGACAGGGCGAAACGTTTTTTTAATCGGAAGTTATTGTAGGAAAGTTAGACCTAAATGGCTTGAAATTGTACTGTAAATAAGGAAGTTGATTTTGCGAGTTGAATATTCTAATCATGAATAAATTTGAAATTAGTTTTTGCTATCAGACACCTTTGATAAAGAGGTAAAACTTTTCTTCTTTCTTTGTGTATTAAAACTTTGTTTGAACTGAAACAATCGCTTTTTTCTCTTCAAGTTTCATAAAGAAGAACAGAGGGAAAGAACAAAGAAAACGAACAGCACGTTCCATTGCTTTTGTTTTTGAACAAAATTGTTTTGATTGCGTTTGATATATTTTAACTTGTTTCGACCATTTCTTGTTTATGAAAGGTTGATTAGAGATCTGAATAGTTAAAATCGATGTGAGTATATATATTTGTTGTCGGTATATTTTCTAGAGGAGCACAAATTGCGTGATGTTCAGTTTTTAGACGAACCACAATTCAGTAGACGATAGTATAAATATAACAACCTACGTGTACATTGAGAATGAACACTATCACGTTGGTTTTTCGAGTGGCGCACAGAAATTTACAGTCAGTTCCCTCCAAGGAGGACACCTTTGCGACCGGCACCATGTGTCCGTCTAACAGTAATGTCCGTCTTATAGAAAGTCAAATAAAAGGAGTAAAGAAAGGCAGAGACCAACTCTAGCTGTCCGTTCTACTGACGTGTTCGTCTTATAGAGGTGTAGTCGACCGTGAAATTAATGGAGCATGAATACCGTCTGTAAGAGAAGGAGCAAGTGTAATTTGTCGGTTACAAGACTAGTTACCAAATCCCTGTCTGTCCCTGTATTCGTGCGCATTCATTTCGTTACATTTTGTCGTTACGTTCGATTAAAAATTTTCTCAGAAACTGTCGTCATCTCGAAATGGCAGATATTCGACAGTACTCCCTAAAGCACTCGAGATATTTCTAAACGCGCAGCTCTATTGTATTATAGTCGACGGCGGAAACCAAAAGTTTTGAAAACGCTGACTGGGAAACTGCCCACCTACCCCTCCCCTAAGCCACATTTTGCTCTAAGTGAGAAGTAAGTGTTTATGTTGGCTTTGGGGGGTGGGGGGGGGGGGGGGGTAGGTGGGCAGTTTCCCGGAAACTATAATAATCCGAAAATATGAGCTCAAACTCAAAGCAGTAATTTGTATTCAGGTACATCTTACTTGTTTTGGAAGGTAAATAAAGGAGCGAGGTTTGTTTATGATTGTTCTTTGAAGACAATTCTTTTTGAGAATGGCTCTTAAAATTTTGAATTCGACCCGTTTGATTTTCAATCTGTTTAGTTTTGTGTGAACAAGAAGGTACTCCACACTTGACAAGACACAAGTGGTTTACCTTATAAAGTGGTATTTTAATAACCAGTAAAACAGATATTATTCTTTATTGTGCTTTCAAGAAGTGCTTCGCTCTTATACAACAACTTCGATCTTACAACATAAAGAAGCAAAATAAGTTACCTTTGATTCATGTTTCACAGTTTTTATGGACTGAAGACTTGTTTCAGTTCAGCACCCCCCAATTTTTGATAGCCTCTTTTCTTTTCTGGAGATGCCGAAGTTAACGATTTCGGAACCCATTAAACTGATGGCTTTCCGGCTTGAGGTTTTTGTTCTGAATCGTTCGTTAACCCTAGCTTTGCCGCGAAGAAGAATGGAAAGTTTTCAGCGCAAAACTTGCTTTCCGTAAGTCTTCAACAACTAAAACCATGTTAAGGTAGAAAGCAAATGCATGATGTGGAAAACCTTTGCTATAAACTTGGTCTGATGACCATTATACTTCAAAGCAATCCTCTCTAGCTTGCATGTTCTCCAGTGTATTTCGTGTCTTTTCTCACAACAGCGACAATATCATACTTTACTACCCCTCCCATGAGGTAAACCCTCGTTGGCTCCCCCATTTTGGGAGCCACGTTACCAGCTACCACCAGGGTTATTTCTCGAGACAAGGGAGAGAACCCTGGGAACGAGGTTGATCTGATCGCTGAGCGCCTGTATTGCATTCGGCGCCAATTCTCGCTATTTGAAAGCCTGCAACAGGCGAGCATTCAGCTACATTAAAAACCAGCGAGTAAAAACCTGGCTTTTAAGATCCTGTCGGGCTAAAATTTGAGACAGGTTCTTATTTTCTAAAATCTAAAAAAAAAAATTACATACACTTTAACAAATAAGATTAGTCAACCTTCATTTCTACATAAATACTAATTTGGTATGTAGATTTTATATAAGGAATAAGCTGAATTCCACCAAATACTCTCATCTATAATGTATTGTTTTCTTCAGAAAATTTTTAACCTGCTTTAGAACTTTTGAACTTTACTAAATAGCCTAAATTTTTTGCTAATTCTAGTACTATTTATGTAAAACCCAGTGCAAACGGACGCGACATTGTTGGCCAACAACTCCCAACATTGTTGGAGGTCATATATTGCGTCCGTTTGCACACTCTGTTGCATGTTGTTGGATGTTGTAGCGCAAAGTTTGGGCCAACAATGTTGGGAGTTGTTGCATCCGTTTGCACGTAGCTTAAGAACCTCTTTATGCTAACTTGGAACAGGAGCCCATATGGGCTCCTGCTTGGAAAAAATGCAGGTTCTTACTCGCAGGTTTTTACTGAATCTGTTTTTCAGTCAGTGATTTTTTGAAAGATAAATTAAGAATTTTTGTTTACTTTGGGCACACTTAGAGCTGCGATTGTTGATAGGTTTGCTTTTGTATCTTTCAGGCTGTCTATCAAGAATTGTGTAAAGATTACAAGGTTGAGATGCCTCAAAGTAAACCGCTATCACCAGGAGAGATTCTGGGATGCACTGCTCCAAAGATAAAGGACAAAGATGCATTTGTGTAGGATATGATGTTAATACCTGCTGTGTTGAACTATGTAGTGAAAGTAGTCAAAGTATGATGACATTTTCGTTTTGGTTTGCTAGTAGTTTAGCAATGAATTGTTTTTATCGATAGTTATTGTACATGTCCAGTTAGTGAAATATCAGATTCAAGAAGGTCTCTTTTAAAAGTACATTCCATTTGACCGTGTGCCGTGTCAGTTAAAGATCTGGTTGGTAACCTTTAAAACAGGGGTTAGTTTAATAAAGCTTTTACAAATGTAATTTACAAGTGCAGCTATTGTTTTCAGACTCTAAAAAAATAGCTACACTTGTAAATTACACTTGTATAAAATTGACCCCTGCAGGCAAATGACCCCTGAAAGTGAATGCACTTGTATGCAGATTGCAGACATCGATAAGATTTCTATAAAGAATTTTACTTCAAATGTTAATTTTTACATTTAATTCCTGTAGTTATCTTGGAGACGGGAGGTTTCATTTAGAAGCTGTGATGATTGCTAACCCATCCGTGCCAGCCTACAGGTTGGTAGTGGCAGTATACATATCTTTACAGTGTAAGATAATACAAACAGTGGACACAAATAGAGACAAAGTCCCACCATGCATCAGATCCTTTACAGTAGCAAATGTAACGTAGCCCATCGGATTAGTTGGCTAAAATGACAAAAGTTTTCTCCTGGCTAGTTTTAGAACGATTTTCGTATGACCTTGAAAAATGGTGTTCGTTATTTGCTTTACCAGCCAATTGATGATAAGATCAAAACACGGACTCTTCATTTTCCCGCCAAAAAACCCTAATATGGAGATTGTCCAATCGTGTTGCGGTATGAAGTCAACGAGAAGTATCCATTGATATCTAGAAAATTCTCGGGCATTCATTCTAGGGTCATACGAAAATCGCTCTATCGCTCGCTGGCAGTTGAAAATGAGGATCCCCAGTGGGTTTTTCAGGATACTGGATTTGCCTTATTTGAAGTCTGTTATCCGGGATTTTAAAGCAAAATAGGGCGAGATTCTGGAATGAAAGTATGCACGGGATGTGGGATGCGGAGAATAACCATCAGGATTACGGGATTGAGCAGAAATTTGGGTTGGGATGACGGGATTAAGCGGAAATTTGGCCGGTCGAGATTACAGGATTGAGCGGAAATTTGGGTGAAGATGACGGGACTGGATAAGCCTATTAGAGACCTTTGATAATGTGGGTGGAGACATTTTGGTCAATAGACCTTTCGGGCATTGCGTTGAAGGGGTGTATGGACAATGTTACACAATATACAAGGCGAAGCCCCGTTTCGACTTACTGCTTTTTTCCGGTTCACCTGCGTGAAAGGTCTATTACACAACATACAAATTCCAAACAGCAATCACTCTGTCATGAAAGATATTGTTCATCATAGTATGTGAATGAAGGGTTTTCTTTATCGTTGGTCTCACGATAGTCGGATCAAAACCCGCCAACCATGAGTAAGGTTCGTGATACACCAATCACTAGCAACCGTGGTGGTACTAATAGTCCCACTCACTATTCGCCTGATGAAGACCTGCAGTACGCGGTCGAAACGTCTTGATCAATACCTAAGTGACTATCGTGCTTCAAAAGATAAGCAAAGCGTGTTAAACAATTGTTCTGTGAGAACATTATTTAATTTTTTGGATTGGAGGAGGCGTACTGACTAGTGGGGGTGCTAATTTAAAGGGGCTTTAATTCGGGCATTTAAGGTATTAAATGAGCTAAATTAAACCGATAACAAATTTAAACTACAATCCCTTTCATTTATTTTTCGTTGAATTATTTACTTATTTATCCACTTATTCATATTTCCCTCTATTTCAGATACGATCCCTACAGTAAAATATTTTCCCGTGAATATTATGACATCGATGCCATGTTCAAAGCAAGGAGAGACGCGATAAATGCTGCGTCCAAAGCCAGGAAATTTGGCCTCATTCTCAGCACCTTAGGAAGGCAAGGGAGTCCTAAGGTCTTGGAGGTAACTAGAGAAATTGTAAAAGTTTAGTACAATCTCTGAAGAACAAGTCAAATACCGTAAAGTCCTTTTTTCGATCACCACGTCTCAGAATGAAATGATAGTAGCGTTTACTACGATCATTTTTCTGTTACGATCCCCGGGGTACTCCTCTATAATTTTTTTTTTTATGTAGGTATGTGCCACTGTCGAGCAGGGTGTTTATTAAACATCGGGGATCGGAGAATTCTCCGTTTACTAGGCTTAATTCTCCGGCTAACGTTTGGTATAGTATATGACTTATTTTTATTCAGATGTCGAGCCTTTTTCAAAATATTCTACTGTAATGTTACACCTTTCTCCTGCTACTAGAATTCTTAACAAAACCCCTGCTCGAAGGTATGGGTTTTGAAGTCGTTTTTTTAGTCGTTTTGGTCCAAAAATGATGGGTATATGTTTTGCCCATTATGGTCTGAAATCATGAATCGTTTTCAAGGAAACCACGAGAGCCTTTAAACGTGTTTGTCTTTTAAGCTCCAAAAGAATAAGAGAGATCAGTGTCAAATACTTTTAAGTGACAAAAATATTTCATTTGAATAAGAGAAACCAGTTGTTAAACTGTAGTAACTTTAACCTCCGTACTAATCGTCCTCGGCTAGTTCGAATGTGTCGTCGCCTTGTCGTTGCCCGTCAAGCATGGCGGGAGTATCGCCCTAAGTTCCAAGCCTCCTGTGCTCACTCGGACAGCGCGAATTGGCCTTCTGAATTTTTGTCGTGGTTAATAACTAAAGAAGATAAATGTTATTTGCTTTTACTTACTTAAATTTACAGAATTTGGAGCAAATGTTTAAGAAGGCTGGACTTGAATATGTGGTGGTTTTGATGTCTGAAATTTTCCCAGACAAACTGCGATTGTTTGAAGATGTTGATGCGTAAGTTGAAATCCTTGTTCTTTTGGCCTCTAACTGAACATATTCTTGAAGATTACAAGAAAAATGGTCTAATTTATGTGATTCTTGCCGTTATATTTTTAGATTCCGTTTACATGGAAGGGTAACTGTCATGTAAGGACGTGTGAAAAGTTAGCTCTCCTTTTCGTAAAGAGGGTTAGCCAGAGGGCCATCTTGCCCCTAAAATATTTTAAGACGGAATCCACCAGGAAATTAAGTAATGTTAATTTTCAGTGGACAAAGACCTTGTACCAGAATAATTTAAACAATATTGCATAATTTTTTACATTTTTCAACGGCTATAACACCAAAGAAAATTTCTTATGAGAACTCGAGAAAATAAATGTCAAATTTCACAAAATGGCATCTTACACATGAAATCTTCAGAATTTTACCTGTGTTTTCACAATTCTTGTGAAATTTGGCCTTCAATTTCCTGGTGGATCCCGTCTTAATTTAAATTTGACCAATCCGTGATCAATCTACACAAGCCTGCAAGCTAAGCTTCCAATCCTACCTCACCACTTAGTAGCCTTCTAAAAGGGAGAACACCCTAGCAAACAGATAAGATAACCCCTTCCCCTCCAGGGTAGCTTACCTTCCATGTAAGCTAGACTTTGAAACAGTAGGAGAGGGTCACAGCCTTCAACATCAACGGGGTCTTGAAATTAAAATTGGCTTCTTTACCAGTGATTTGTTTTATTTATTCACTTTCATTTATTCTCAGCCCTCCGTTTGCTGGAATGTTTATTGAATGGAAGCACTAAATATGTATGTGTCAGAGCAGAGGGCGAGGGGATGGGGCAAGAGCTCGCCCATACTCTTCCCCTCTCCCGTAGCGCTTGTTTTGCTCTACTTTTCTCAAGTTTCCACAGAGGAAATAGAGAGCCTATGGACAGTCTAGAAACGGAATAAGCGTTAAAATCTTTCAGGAGACGTGACATGTAATAAAATGTACTAAATAATAGCAAACGAAGGATACGCTTTATTGCATGCAAGTTCGGTGGTTGTGTTTTATTCTCACAAAAATGTGTCATTTTTCAGGTGGGTCCAAGTTGCCTGTCCAAGATTATCGATTGATTGGGGATATGCGTTTCCTAAACCTCTTCTTTCTCCTTACGAGGTACGTATCCTGCTCTTTTATCCCCCCCAAAAATTAAGTTATGAAGGACTTCCTGCTGTCAAATACTTGCCATATATGGTATTGTTAAGGGAGATCACCCGCCCCGTTCCCGTTCCCTCGCTCTTACTCCTACTTGTCTACTTGTCCCTTCTCGGCAGGGATGAGCAGGAGAGACCCTAGGAACGAGGATGGATGGTCACGTGGTAATTATGATGTCAACGTATGTTCGAGTTAGCCTGCGTAGCAAGCATTTCCGTTTGGTTTCGGAGCAAAGAAAGAGCGAGGAAGGAGATTTTCGGTTTTGGCCGAGTGAGAAATGAAACGAGAGCCAAAAAATGAAAGAGGGGGGAGGTTTCCTTCCTCTCCTCCCCACCCTCTCCCCACTTACTCGCGCCGCATTAAAGCACACAACCCAGCAGCAACCCAGCAGCCAGCCTGTAATAAAGCCACCTCTCAGTGCTGCCTTTCGCTGAAACGTTTCGTGGTCGTATCAGCGAGTTTTGCCACATTTTTCACTTCAAATTACGTATCAAAATGTTTCAACGGTTTCGATCGCCGCCGAAAAATTCGTTTGTATGTAGACAAAAGGAAAACTGGACAAGAACACTGAGAAGATTCGCTCTGACGAAGAGCCAACGCCCGAAACGTGAGCTTTTCAATCTGTTTATGGTGGTAAATTGTATGAATCAGTCCATGGAGTTGATAAAACTTCTTAGTTGCCACTTTACAAACGAGAAGAGGACTGGAGCCGAAATGTATCCCGCAATTGTTTCTGGGATCGTTACCGGTGAGGCACCGGTCAGTTTTCCCTAGTAACAGTCCCAAAAGTCTTTGCGCAAGTTAACTCGGCCCAGTCTCCTTCTAAAGTGGCGAATTTTCACTTTGATTTCACAGGCGTCAGTTGTATTGCAACAGATTGAATGGCAAAATGATTACCCAATGGACTTTTACGCGAATGCAAGTCTTGGATCGTGGACTGTGAATAACGAAGTCAACAGACAAGCTACTGTTAGTAGGAGAAGGAAACATTTACAAACTGAAAAACTGACTTCTGAAGAAAAAGGAGCAAACGTTGAGAGCAAGGACGACTGCGGTGGAGAACACGGCGATTGTTGTGGTAAATGTCATCAAGAAAATTCACAGAAGTTAAACAAAACGGAGAAAATACATCAGTAGTAATTGTAACCAGTGGAATTTTTGTTGAAAAACGCTAGCGGTGCCTGGCTAAAAAGCGATTTCAATTCAGTGTTGCAGTGCAAAACAAATTTGCAGTGAGTAATCTAGCCAGTTGTTGCAATAGGTGGTTGAGGATAATGAAAGCCTGGAACTCGTATTAATCTCTTTTCTCCCGTGCCTCTACCGTCTCGCGTCTTCATTCGTGCGTGTGGTCATTTTTGGCGTGTCTCGCGCGTTTCGCTCGACGGACTAAAAAGAGAGAGACTGCTCGTAGCCGGGAACAAGGCCTTGGTGGTAATGCACAGCCGTGCAAAACTGGCTCGTATCGCTCTTACCCCTCGGGGCGGGAAGGGGGGTGGCTTTTATCTCTTTCATACGTAAACGAAAGAAGCGCAGTCGGAAAAATATCGACGGTCTTTCAATAATTGAAAAATTTCTTTACATGTATAGACGATTCATAGTAACCCGCTTTTGAACTGGTACGCTTTCTGGATTGAATTGCTTAAGAGCATAATGAGAGAGAACATGCAGCTGAGACTCTTATTTTAATACCCACCCCATGGGCTCTAATGCCACATCCCCATTGGCCCATTTCCCCTTCAGCGTTCGGAGAAAAAACGACTAAAGCTAAAGGCGGCTACACGGTGAGCTTATCTAACAATGTTTTGAAGGCGTTTTACCAACTGCGCTGTACTATTTCCTCAGTTGGTAATCTCCGATGGCAGATGCGTTTCCCAGACGCTTTTCACACCGCTGCGAAAAAAGGGGGGTGGGGGGTGAAAAAAAGAACGCCCCATCTCCACCCCTTTTGCCATGCCCCAGTTCGTTTTGGAGCTCAAAATGGCGGTTATCCCGGCAAACAAAGTACCCGCGAGGGCCGAAGAAAACACCGACCTGCTTTTCAGGCCTTAATGTACCCCGGCTATTTTAATAGGATATTGATTGCCACATTGTGTTCCTTGAATTAAATGAAAGGTCTTTCAAGGATTCGTTTTTTTTTTAATTGGAAAAAGACCAACATATAACTGCAGCCAACAACAATGTAATCATATATTAGGATAGCTTTGCTGTTATAGTTCGCGAGCGAGCTCTCTCTGCCTCGGGACAGAGATCTTATACTCGAATTCCTCTTCCCCCAACTCCTCTTTAGGGACCGGTCATTATTTATCGCCTGGGGGGCAGAGGATTTTAGGCGGGGGTCACTTGATTTATGGGAGAACGAAAGGGGGGATCAGTCGTAACTGAGAACCCAAAAGGGGGGGATCGCTGAAAACTTTAAAAGGATCCAGAGGGGGGACCTTCTCAAGTCTGCTTGTAAGATGAAGACATGGGAGCGTGATCGCGAAAGTCATCAAAAGTTATTTGGGGGGGGGGGGAGGTCACTTCAGTGAAGTAACATTCAAAGGGTGGATAGGCTAAATTTCACCTTGTTTAGCCTTAAATCCTCGCCCGTCCCCCGCAGGGGATAAATAATGACCGGTCCCTTACAGTGCTTGCTCGCCGATTATCGTTACGGTTATTGCCTCTCACTTTCGAGGCAGAGGAGACATAAGAAATTTGAACCCAGACCAGCCACTATGGCCAACCAAACACTGTGGGCTCTGTAACCGCTTAGGTGGTCCCTTGTAAATTTTGTCATACTCCACGCCGTATAATTCACCATCTGCCATAAAGAAAAGATGTTTAAAGTTATTCCATCCAACCCCCCCAATCGTCGTGCACTTTCCTAGCAACTTCTCATCTGTAGGAGAAGGAGGGTTCCATTTATAGAACGTGTCGTTTTGCACGCCGTACAGAGATCCCATTGGATCAAAGAAGAGCAACTGGAAATTGGCCCATCCTTTTTTTCGAGGCACTATGACAGCCGATCCAAGCCAGGCATTGTTGCTATTAGCCGGTGGAGCCCCTTTGTAAAGCTTGTCGCCCTCGACACCATATAGCATTCCATCTGGATCAAAGAAGAGAAGCTTGAACGAATCCCACCCTGATTTTCCAATAAGCTCGGCCTTAGCAATCCAATCCTCTGATGAGCTTCCAGAGGGAGGCCGCCCTTTGTAAAACTTGTCGTGTAATACACCATAAAGTGTGCCATCTGGGTGGAAGAACAGATGTCGGAAGTCCTCCCATCCTGTTTTACCTATTTCACTTGCTGATGCCATCCAGCAGCTATGGGCGTGTGAAGGCGGGGTATTAGCGTAGAGGTTGCCATAAATTACGCCGTAGAGCTTCCTGCTAGACATGACGCTGTAACAGAAAATCAAAAACAGTTAGCAACCTCTGAAGTCGGTGAATTAAAAGTCGGCCCAGCAGAAACGGAAAAACATTCTGAATGAATTATGTTTTTTGACAAGGTTTTTCAAATTTCATCTTGCTATGCACATTAAGTAACACTTCCTATAAATTGGAAACAGGATGTTGTTTCAAATACTGAACACTAAAGTCATGTAGACAACAATGTTTATTTGGGGTTCTATAAAGCTGATGTGATACAGCTTTGAAAAAGCAGTCACCACCTTCTCCAACATCTAGTGCTTTTCTGTTTAATTGAAACAACAGGGGAACTCAACGACTGTTTTCTGTAAAATATCCGTTCGGAGAAGCAAAAATTCCCTAGAATTTTCTGTAGCTTCCATTATGACAGTACAATTTTCCAAGCATACCTAATAAATCTCCCCACGATTTTCTAAGTTCAATTTTTCGTATCTCAGTCCCCAGGCTATTTTCCGTCGGTAGAGAAAGGAAAATGATTCTATTGGATACAGAATAACCTTAGATTTGATAGTGTTTTATCTTTACTAATATTACCTTGTTCATATGTGATCATATATAATCATTATACACCAAAATTCAGAAACTGTCTTTAAATTTTACTGCAATCATTAAAGTCAAGAAGACTGAAAATTCCCCTGATTTATCACAGCTTTGAAATATGTTTGATCAACAGAACATAAAGATTGTAACACAAATTTGTACACACGCGCGTCACCATAGATATGGTTCAGAAGTTATGATGTAACCGGGGGGGCGGAGATGTAACCAAGCACAGGTCGGTTTATTAGATGCCACAATAACGTACAATAAGTCATTTAATCTGCGCTCAGTGGTATCCCAAAGCCATAGAGCCTGCAGTAGGCAATGGTTCTTACTGATGTTCAGTAATTGATACAATATTTTGTTCTCTTGAAATGAATTGAAAGTAGACACTTTTTCACAGAAATAATTCTAAACAAGTAGTGACAACAAACGAACTAGATGTTGAAATACACTGCTTGTTCTAAAAAAAACTTGAATTTATAAACTTGGGGAAAAAAGTATCTTCAACTCTTCTTCTGTTGAACGTGTACAAATTTAGAAAATTAAGATAATCTCGGTGAGCAATGTATGTAAAATTTTCATTTTCAACAACACTTACCACAAAAGTTATTTGCGAATCCAACTGATTTCTTGTTTTTTCTGTGTTCTGTTGCACTCCGAATTCTCGTTGTCATATAACTGCTTTAATTCAGAGTTGAGTCTATTCCAAGGTGACCTGCACATAAGTACTTTAACGTCACAGCTGCGTCTATTACAAGGTGAACTGTGATTGGTGTAAAGATATGTCATTGGGTCTTATTGGTTAGTCGGATAATGTTACCTTCTTAACCAGTTACAATTTAAAGCTCATAAAGAAATACTATTCAAATTTTTTCTGGGCCATTTTGTTTTTGCTCACGGCTATGTTACCCCTTGGACGAAATAATTTTATTTTTGAAAAATCTATGTATTTTCCAGTAATTCCTGATAATTCACACGATCTTTTGAGATCATGACACCAGTCATTCTGATGTTTTCTACGAAATAATTTTTTGACGTCATGGATCACGTTTCATCTTTTACAAGTCACAGATCATGCCTGTTCAATAAAAGGCGAAAAAAAATACTCAGAATACAGTTATAGTTGTATTGATGTGTCTTAAAATTTGTGCTTGGTAACGTGCAAAGGGAATGTTTAAGTACACACTGTTAGAATCACAGAGAATTCAGTATTGGTCTTCCATGCTTAATTTGACTAATTGGCCACTAATGAAACCTAGTCACTGATTATTTTTTTTGTTATTCAAAATACTGTATATGACTTAAAATTAGCACTTATTCTTATGCGTTGAGGCATCATTCCGTGCGCTCATATAGGATATATCGAGGATATACCCAGCACAAATTTGCCAACTTCTTCCAATACGCGTCCCGTCCAAAAGATCTTCCTTTTCACGTGCAAAAAAGTTGATATTTTTAGTCTTCCAGCGAGATTGCTTATCAGGCGATTAAACGAAGTAAAAAGAGGATATGAGCCCTAACATCTTATTATCACTCAACTTGAACAATTCAGTCGGATTTAAAAATGAAATTTGCTTGAGACGAATTCAGCCGCAGTTGACTGATATTTCAGATTTGTATTCTAATGAAGGTCACTCTCAAAAGCTTGCCGGTAATCGTAATTTTCACGACCGTGTATAGAATCACGACTGCCTAACAGTCTTGACAATCCAGCTAAAGACTTCGCGTCTGGCGACTTTTGTTTTGAGTGAGGTTTTCGTATTATTATCTTACCTACTTCCATAAAAGCAAGAGTCAGACTGCTAAAGAAGACCAGATACAATCGGCTGTAAACTTTGTAAGTCAGATTGTATGATGTGTTTACTGTGTTTACGTGACTCAGAGAGACAGACAGTCGTGACTCACTATGTAAATTTGAACGCAAAGGATGGCGGGACAGGGAAAATCTCGCGTGATCTCTCGAAGCTTCCTTATTCCAACGCAAAGAGATGTGAGCAGAAAAAGAAAAACAACGCGGGGGTGGGGTAGGGGGTGAGAGCGAAAAGAGAGAAAAAATTGAAGCCTCTTTAATTTAGCCCTGAAATTCCTGAAAGCTGGCTGTCAAAACATTCACCTGGACATTTTGAAAGCCAATATTGTAAAAAGAACAAATGCGCTAGTCTCGAGAAGTGCATTTAAAATCTCCATTCGCTTAACACGTCTTCCAAAGCTACGCGTTTAAGCTTTTACTACTGTCTAACAAATTCAAACAGCATTTCAATAAAAACAACAAAAAGCGACAGCAGCTAGCATATGATCTGTTGAGTGAAAATCAACGGCAGAGAAAGTAGAACGAGTAATGCTTGCCAGTTCTTTCATTTTTGGAGGTAAGGGATATAAAATTATTCGTTTGAGAAAACAAATATAAAAGATGAATACAGGCATATTTTTTTAAAATTCCGTAAACAGTGCGGTTTGTCGCTCTTTGCTTGATTGACGGCTTTTTACGCCAGAAACTACGTTCGAATTACTAGCCGACAAAATGGGCGGAATGACCTCTTGAAAACAAATCTCACAGGCGTTCCCTCAGACTACGAGCAGTCCCCATTTTTCCCCAGGGATAGTAGAACGAGCGAAAGGCGAGCGCGCGTGAAAATCACCTCACGCGAGAAAGCCGAGATGCGGAGGCGTGGGGTGAGTTTCACGCGCGAAAAATGGGGACTGCTCGTAGTTTAGCGTTCCCTCGTCTCTCCCTCCCTGATCCTCTTTTTCTCCTTCTTTTTATCGCTCTCTTCCTTCGTGCCGTACTCCACTATCCGAACGCCTGGAACAGGCTAAGCCTTGTCTGATATCAACACTTCTGAAAACTCTTCCCCTTGAAATTCATTCGCTAGAACCAGTAGCCATGTGAAAAAAAAAAAGTTGGAAGCTGATATTTTGCATCTGGTACAAAAGGCCTCGAGGTGCACGACCTGCAAACAACTTTTTGGTAGGTTTTAGTTCGCTACAGTCCTTTAGCTAGACAGTGGCCAGAAAACGGCTCGACTAGCTTCGAAACGCGTTTTGCGGCAAAATTCCCAAGGGCGAATGCATTTTCAGGTGCCGCGTCTTCAACGTGCGACCCAGACCATATCATGTCCTCGAATGGGTCATTCCAGTGATGATAAATTTTATCAGGTGTTGGTTGTTGATAGGTGTACTTTATGCCGTTTATTAGTAAAGACTGGGGTCAGTGAGGAGGGGGACGGATGGAACCTTATGTAATATGTATTAGACTAATGGAGGGTGCTAACTTAAGGCAGGGGGCTAGTTAGAGCATTTACGGTACGTACATGTAGCTCAAACATACTGTTTGTGACTTGTCCCTTTATTGGTTACCAACTCCTCGTGAGAAAAATAAATTTTTACACAAAAACATAGTGCCTAAAAGCGTTTACTTTAGTAAATGTTATGACAGCATTTTAGATTTAATAAACTTTTCTTAAGTTTTGCAATCGGTTATTTCTGTAGCATCACTTTATTGGCACCAGAGAAAGTATGCTGCTGTACTTCATTTGCGGTGCAGAGGAGATATGAGAAACTTAAATGGAGACCACCCACCATCGCCAATACAGGTCGCATCCTGAATCCAAATCACACTGCTGTCAGAAGGAGGTGGACTCTTGTAAAGCTTGTCATCCTTCACGCCATACAATTCACCAGTAGGCATGAAGAAAAGATGGGTAAATTTATCCCATCCCTCCGTACCAATCATCGCGGACGATTGTATCCAGATGTCGTCACCAGACACGGGTGGACTTCGCTTATAAAACTTGCCGTTTTGCACGCCGTACAAGGTTCCTTGTGAGTCAAAGAAAAGGAATTGGAACTCCGACCATCCAGCTCTCCCGATCACTGTGGCGCTTCCTTGCCAATTGTCGTCACTGCATGTTGGTGGAGCTCTTTTGTAAAACCTTCCATCCTTGGCACCATAAAGCACGCCATCTGGATCAAAGAAGAGAAACGTGAAAGAATCCCATCCCGCCTGGCCAATAAGGGTGGCTGTTCCGATCCAGTGGTCAGATGAGCATGAAGGAGGTGGTCCTTTGTAGAACTTGTCGTTCATAACACCATACAAGGTACCGTCCGGGTGGAAGAACAGGTGACTGAAGGCTCCCCAACCTGCCGATCCTATTTCCTTGGCCGACGAGATCCACTTGTCATTCGCAGAAGTGGGGGGACTTCTAACATAGAATTTACCATCCTTTACGCCGTAAAGTTTTTCACTTGAAGGGGGGGACATACCGCTGAAAAAAGGACAACAATAATAATGATTCCTAATGAAAGATAACTTAATATTAAAAGGTCAATAAAAGGACCTTCTTTACTAGTCAGTCTCTTACAGTTTTAAGGCCTCGTTGTTTTTGGTTTGTTCGTTTTTAACGGAGAAGTCATTGACCATCGATCCGTCAAACTGATTTATGTAACAAAAATATCGAGATGGGGTGGGGGGGGGGGGGGGGGGGCTGCCGAGGCCTTCAAACCGACAAAAATCGCCCATTTCGCTACCCGAAAAGAAGCCTTATTGACCCCCCTAATTTCGTGACCCTGATTCATTTCGTTTCGCTCTTCTGGTTAAGGAGGAGATGGGGGGGGGGGGGGGGGGGGTCTGTAGACAGGCTAGACGAAACACGTCAGTAAAGCTGGTAAAGTTGACCCTGGTGATAGGGTAACCATATCTGTGAAATTTGCTTGTAAACCAGAGCTAACTAGGGTAACCCTAGTTAGCACAAGGGTAACCCTTTCTCCTTGTAAACAGGCTGTAACAGCTGTCATGCCTTTTGCCTGGATATGTTTCGTGATTATTGTAATCAATATCGTGCATTGCATCGTGCTTTGTTTACGCTTAAATGAAGCTCATTGTTTGTTCATCAAGGACGTGATAAAACCGCGTTTTAGCTTTGTTCGGGCAACGATTTGTTGTATTCGTCGTTAATTCAGTTTACCCAGTTTATCTTTGAAGTTGTTTTGTCACGCCTTTACAAGCGGGATTGTTAATTTAGGATATGACCTTGGACGATTGGTCGATTAAACTCAAGTGATTGCCGTAAAATATTTCCACAAAACGCATTTGTCTCGTCGAAGACCGTACGAAGTCAATTATGCTACCAAATTTCTCAGTGTACAATATGATTCAGATTTAGAGTGGAACACATGAAGTCGTACATAAGTCCAGTCAGCAAATTTAAACAAATTCTGCATAAACTTCAAAATTCATGCACAATACAGTAGAAACTCGATGTAACGAAGGGCCAAGGAGCTGACCAAATTTGTTCGCTACATCGAGGTTTCGTTATGTCGAGGTTCTTTTTCATATATTTTACTATTATTGAGGTAAAGAAAATCGTTCGGAGTACCTGCAGAATACCCTGCGGCTTCGAAGTTGTATCCCTGTTATACGCAGTTATCCCTTTTATGCGTTTCTACCTTCCGTGGCTTTAAGAACGACACATAGACATACTGTATGCTTTTTATGCTGGGCTCAAGCCAAGTGTATGTCGAAGTGGATACGCGCATACGCGAATAAGCAGTGACTATTACTATAAAAATATTTACTAAGTGGATACACGGATACGTAGTGACTGAGTATCCGCGAATCCGCGTATCCTCCTCTCCGTTAGATAGAGGGTTCCACTATAACAGAGTAGTAGACTTTTCGGTCTAGATCTACTTCTTTAAATAACCAAAAATAATTATTCTTTAGACGAAGGTCTTCTTCCTGAGCACTTACTTATAGCAGCGGCTTCTCAGTTAGTAAGTGAGAATCTGAGAGAATCTGCAGCAAGCGGTTTCTATTCGTAGAGGACACAGTGACGACAGTCAGTTTAGTCTGCTACATAGCCGTTTTTAGTGTTGTCACGCAACGCTCCTCCCCCACTAAGTGGGGAGGTTGCGTTCTCGCGTTTTCGCGAGACCCGCTTCGCTCGCCCAAATAGGAGAGCCTGCTCGCAGGCTAATAATGGGGTCGCATTTTCAATATAGTTACTAGAATGGGGTCGCACATTTTCTGATTCTTTGGGTACGACAATTCTCCATATTTACGGTTAGCAAACGGACCAAACGTACCAGAATATTTGTACTGTAGGTGAAACGTGAAGTGTTCTAATATCGTGTTATAACAAAAATGAAAAGAAGAGTTTCTGTTTTAGTCATTTATTCTTATTGAGAAGGTGTGTTGAAGGTTTGCCATTTTTCAAGAGAAGGTATACGAAAGGGGTACCTTTTCTGCGAAAAACGGTACATAAAATGGTAAATTTACACCCAAGCATTTCTCGTCGCCTGAATGCAGAAGACCTCCCTACCCTTCCCACCATTATATATTTTGTGCGCGCGCTCTCTCTCTCTCTCTTTTTTAGTCCCGGTGGTAGCCTGCGTAGCAGGCGCTTGGAAAGGGTGGGCTCGGCGGTTGGCTCACAGGGAGCCCACACAATCTGTTTGTGTAGCCGATTGTTATTTTATAGTAAATGTACTGGATTTACCGTTTGCTTCACCTATAGCCGTTGACTGTTCCATATAATTCTATTATATGGAACAGTCAACGGCGAACTCAAATTCATTCAAAATCGCTCAAAAAACCGCTTTTGAGGCAAAAGGACGACTATACACCACAGGTAAGGTAATTCAACGTTTATTTATCATTGATTTATATACATAGTTAGCGATATATCGCTATAGGTGAAGCAAACGGTAAATCCAGTACATTTACTATAAAATAACAATCGGCTACACAAACAGATTGTGTGGGTTCCCTGTGGTTGGCTCAAGAAAAACGGCCGTGCGAGAAGGAGACCCCTCCCCGTGTCCGCATGCTATCCCGGTAGCCCGTGCGAGGACACATTGCCGCCATTTTGTTGCAGGCTTGTTGGAAAACAAACCGAAAAGAAGGATTGTAGACTCATTATGTATCGAGACAAGGTTAGTTAGTTAGTTGTGTTTTATTTAATGTGCTGGAGGCCATAATAGATCTTTAATCAGAAAAATTAGAGAATTTTGTTTTTTTCTTGGCCGCAGAAACTTGAAAGGAACGTGGTCCGAACTGGAACCGAACTGGAGGATCTTTCCATCTCATGACATTAAGTTTTACAAGTAGCCGCAAGCTTTCTTCAAGGTGAGCTAGATAAAAAATCTAAGTTTTATTAACGTTTGGCTGCATTAAGGCCTTCCCAGTAGTTAATGCTTTATTGTATTCAAGAAAATGGTGTCCTTCGACAAACTTGGAAAGACACTTGCGTTGTGTAATTGCGCACAAAGTTAATATACATGTGTTATTCTTGACTGTTTCTCATTGCGTTTGGTTATTGTACATGTATTTCCTGACCCACTGTGTTCCGTGTACCGCGTAGCTAGCACGTAACAAAGGACTCCGTTTTGAATTTAGTCCTCAGTTATGCACATGTCGGGTGATCCCCCCAGGTAATCCCGGGCCAACTAGGGATCTTAAAATGGGTGGGGGAATTTCCCCTAGGGAAGGGGGAATTTATCAAGACAAAATCTCCTGGTTCAGGTGCTTGTCAACATAAACTCAATCTGAAATGAACCTTGTCTAATGTGCCTGTCATTGCAAAACCCCTACCCCCAACCCACCCCAAAGAAAGATACAGTACCGTTCAAAAGTAAGTTGACACTCGATTCTCAATCCTTGCGAGAATCAACAATCGAAAATCGAGTTGAGAATCGAGACTCGATTCTCGATTGTTGCGTCTTGATTCTTGATTCTCGATTCCTGCGAGACTTATCAAACCAGAACGGTCTCTTTGTTTATAATCAATTAAAAGGGTTTTGTTTTGAGTAATTTGCCCTCTACTCTCAATACTCGATTGCTGCGAGAATCTACAACCTTTGTTCAAGTTTTGAGCATCTTCTAACTTCTCTCACGTCCAAAAAATCTTTCTACTCCAAAAAATAACAAACTCTACTCAACGTTTGATTCTTGCGAGAAATTCCCGAACTACATGTATGCAAATGATACAGTAGCAGTTGACATTTGCATTCGCTCACACGGCTTGGGTGACACTTCGGGTCGAAATCTTAAAAAGTGTTCCAACGGCATTTTACATTATTAAATAGCAGAAATTGTCAGTAACAGTTGAACTTGAAAAGCAATTCATGACTTTTTATCTGTAAAATCTAAAATACATTTAACCCATTCGCCCTTGAACTGCCCGTAACTGCCCGTAACTGCCCGTGCGAATCCACATCCTTTCTACCCTTTGTGATGTCATCAGTTTTAACGGTCAAGGACAACTTTGTCCGCTAACTTGTGCAGAGTGAAGAGATCTTTCAAACCATACCAGAATGAGCACAATTCAGTCAAGGACACCGGAGAAGGACGCAAAAAACCATGTAACATTGACCTGAAAATCTCCATGAAAATCTTGTTCCATTTCTCACCTACCTTTTCTTTGACCTAATCCTAAGATCCTAAAAGCTTTCCTAAAAACTATTCCCACCAAAATGTAGCCTACTAAATGCCCAGCAAAAGAAAAAAAAAATGAGGCAAGAAAAGCGAAAAAGAGGGAGGAGAGAAAGCGAAAAGTAAAAGTCAAGACTGCTGTGTCACTTTTAAACCCAAAAACTATTTCGAAATTTTGCTTTCTGCGCATGCCCGAACTTCGTAAGCTGATATTTTGCATCTGGATCAGAAGGCCGTGAAGTGTACGACCTGTAGACCGGTTTGTGGTAAGTTTTAGCTCTTTATAGCAGAACAGTGTCCAGAAAACCACTCGAGTACCTTCGAAACGCGCTTTCGGCAAAATCTCTAGGAGCAAATGGGTAAAAGGCAGCTTGTGTAAATAAATGACAAATACGTGACGGTGTATAAACAAAGTCTCAAGGGGCTTCTCGTTGCTTTTGAATTTTACTTGCTGATATTTTTTCAATTGCCTGTTTGTGAATGTCCATCGGCATTATCGCAGTTGAATGTCTGATTATCAGTGTCTGCAGTTTGAGGGTGTGTTTGTCGCTGGAAACTTAACTTGTAATTTGACCTCTAGATTAGAATTGCTGTTTTTGTGATACGCTATAGCATCTCTGTTTGATATTTCGCCTTTTGCTTAATTTTATGAGATGTGATTGTGCACATAAAAGTTTCGATTTCAATATACATGTAAAGTTTCGGAAAACTTCCAAAACGTCCAATAGCTTTGAAAACAATATTTTGTCTCGTGCAACACAGTGCGGTTTTGAAATTAACATCGCGCAATTTTTCATCACGGTAGTTGCAGTCACGTGCTAGGCAACAAAAAAGTTCAGGTGTATCATGTTCCATCGTGGAAAAAACAAGCCCAATTTTAAGAGAGATTATCTCAAAGACCTCAAACTTTAAAGAATGCGCAAATTTCCTTGTAGAATTAGAACCATTGTTTCCCGGAAGTTTTCATGCAGGACACAGAGCATGAATGCAGATTCAGAGATTAGTCATGTTACGGACGCACGTGTATGTTTACAGCTGATGTTTATCAAACCAAGCAGCCGGATAAGCCCAGAATTGTTTGACGTTACAAAATAAACATGCTGTTGCTTGTACATGAGTATACACTGTGTGTTTGCATATGGAGCAGGCATTTGAAATTTTACTTGAGGAAATGAAGCTTGATACAGATGTCCTTGAAGAAACATTTCGCTTTACAACTCGAATAAAATATTGGTCTTCTTTCGAGCATACTGTCACTTTCGCGAATCGCGAATATAACCATGCCGTGTTGTGTTACAGCTGTGGGTCTTTGTAAAATTATCGAGAAATCAGTGACGGGTGAATCTTTTGTTTTCTGTCCTGTGAGACTCGATCCTCGACTCGATTCTTGATAGCTTGATTCGATTCGATTCTTGATTCGCCCAGGAATCGTGAATCGAGTCAAGAATCAAGACTTGCAGTGGACTGTCAACTTACTTTTGAACGGTACTGTAGGGTATTTGTCCCCTAGCAAAACCAAACAGGGATAATATAACATATACTGGGTACACATTTACTGTGTAAGCCCCCGCCAAATGAGGATAATACCCCACATACAGGTGACAGACTACTTGTCTTAAACTCAGTACAGTCAAACCTGTATGAAGTGGTCACCCTTTGGGAATGGCTTACTGACTGTTTAATGCAGGTTGACCGTTTTAACAAACATGAGACTTATTCAAGGAAATAAAGGTAGCCAAAGAGTGAAATATCTAGCTTACTGACTGTTTAATACAGGTTGTCCATTTTAACAAACACGAGAGTTATTCAAGAAAATAAAGGTAGCCAAAGAGTGAAATATTTATCCCACAACAAATTGACCTCCACCTGTTGCTACCTCTTCTTGGGCCAAGAGAAAAAAGTTAAAGACCACTTGACGCCATACACAGTGTGACGTTTTGCACTAGTGTAGTACATCTTCTCAAAGTGACCGTTTAATAGAGGTGAAGGCAATAAAAAGTAATTTGTTGGGACCTCGGAAAAGGTGACCACGACCACTTAATACAGGTCAGTTTTACGATAATTAAGGGAAATGATTTCTGAGACTTTGGTAAGTGACCGCTTAATAGGGAATACAGGTTTGACTGTAGAATACCAGTACTTTCAGAGATGTGGTTGATAGTTTTTCTTTTTCAATACCTTTATTATTTTGGCAGGAAGTGCACAGCCATTCCCTCTCCAGCACATTCTTATCAATCCCTCCCCATATATCCCTAAGTCATCTCTGGGTCTCTATCTGATGAAATTCAGCAGCTCAACCCCATATATCCCATTCTTCACCACTTAAATAATAGTTCAGATATTTGTGTTGGGAAAGCAGTATATCCCTGTGACTTTCTCTAGTTTGCTGTCCATGATGTTTCAAAACAGTAAATTCTCCCACACAATTCCATCAAAGTTAAAATAATGGCCTGAATTTCCCCTCCTTCAATTCCAAGCCATAGACTCCAATCGATCCCCTTGTTAGTTAGCCTGTGAGCGCAAACTTGTTTGCAGTCGGTGCCTCTCTACACCTGAAAAGTCTTCCAACCTGAGCCACCAATTGATTTCTGTGTTGTAAAACCTCTTGTTTTGATGTTGACCAATCAGATCGAGGGATAGAGTAAAGCCCAAGGGACTCCTTTTGACCTGATGCACTGGCACGTTTAGAGTTTCGCGAATATTTGCAAATAAGCTTCAGAACATGAATTTCATGACTGTAGTAACAAGGTTTCCTGCAACATTGATTGCTGAGTTCTTTGTAAAACAATGGCTTTGTAAGTTAGGTAGTTTTTAGATTTTGCTCCTTTGATTTTGCTATATCAACTATTACGTGACATAAACAAAATAATCCCTACAATGAAAGGAAAATAATTTGATAATAATCCCTACAATGAAAGGAAAATAATTTGACATCACACTTAGGCTCGCATTTATCCTAGATACTACAATTCAAAATCCTGCAAGCTTTGCCATTATACAGTGGACCCAGTGCAAAAATGGCTGGTGGATTAATACTTGTTTGTTTTAAATTAAATTAACTTGTCCAGTTTTAACTGTATTTCTAGCCATTAAAATTTCATCTCAAAATATCTTGAGAATGCTTGCACAAATTTTGCTCAAACTTCACAACCGTCGAAGCATCTGTTCGAGGAAAAAGCTTTTGTAAAGATTTTGGAAAAAAAATCACAGTGCCGAGAAATGGGGCTGTAAGTAAAATAGGTTATGGTGTCATTTTGTTGCTTTGAAAACTACAATGTCATAGTTACTCTGATCATAATAAAAATGAAATGAAAAAGAAGAAATGATCGTCGCAGTGAACGCAATTTATGCAGTTGCGTAAAGAATACTAGTAGTTCCAAAATGGTATCTCTCTGTAAAAGTTTCAACTTTGCCTGTGGCCATCGAACCAACCATGTGTGCTATAAAGCACTTATAGCACTTAACAAACAGTAACAAAAACTGCACGTGCTGTTTAGAAGTCCCTATACAAGGTGACTGCCTTAAAGAACAATTTTGTTATATTAATGGAAGCATTTGGTAATTGTACAGACTATTCATTGCCAGTAAGCGCATGCACTTTCAGAGGACCATTTTTTAATTTGTGTGATCTACCTCTACACTACAAATTTAGTAGTTTATTATGATTATTTAGTAAGCTTTGATGAGTTTTCAATTTTTCTTGTAGTACCATATTATGTAGTATTTCAATGAATGTGTTAAGGTTGTTGTAAACGGGATGGTAACGTGATCGAGTTCTTTGGATAAGTGTTGAGTGTTTGCTTTCGCTCGGTCGATTCTTGGGTTAACGGCACTTCAGAGTTAGCAACAGGACTCAACTGGTGTAGAAACAAGCTCTAGTCATTGCCCTGACTCATGACTGGGTCAAGGACACAAGGAGGTCTCAGCTGTGATAGACTACTAACCATGTTTATTTGGTAAATCACTGGGCTTATATACATGATGGAAGCAATTATACATGATTAGATAAGCTATTACAAGAGGATATACATGGTTTCCTTTCTGGTAAATACCCTTAGTGTAATGCATTGTTACACCCTATTTAGCTATGCAAATCCTGTGCAGCTAGATCCGAGAAATCAACTCATCCTACACAAAGTCCTGTCAGTTAAGGGGTGCGCACTAGCTTACACAGCAATAATCATATTTCCGGACTGTAATAATTTATATTTATCAACTTAGAACTAACATGTCATGTTTAGGTGGACTAAGTGTCACTTTTACTTCAACTTTACTACAATGTCATCACAGCACTGAAACTGCAAATGTCAGTGTCCATAATGGCATTTTGAAAGCTGACAACTATTCTGTAGTTACTGTAAAGGCCTTGGTGCAAAAATGGCAAAAGATATTACTCTGATTTTCCATTGTGTGCAATAGTAGCCAAATCTGGGTCTGTGGCTTTTTTGGCAGTGAGAAAACTTACTGGTAAAAAGTTTCCCAATAACTTTCTCTTAATTTTACCAGAATCACATGTGCAAAAAACGGCCACCTTCCTTGTGGTTTCTTTTGTTGCGTTACAATGTCTTGTAAACAAAATAATCCCTACAATGAAAGGAAAATAATTTGACATCACACTTAGGCTCGCATTTATCCTAGATACTACAATTCAAAATCCTGCAAGCTTTGCCATTATACAGTGGACCCAGTGCAAAAATGGCTGGTGGATTAATACTTGTTTGTTTTAAATTAAATTAACTTGTCCAGTTTTAACTGTATTTCTAGCCATTAAAATTTCATCTCAAAATATCTTGAGAATGCTTGCACAAATTTTGCTCAAACTTCACAACCGTCGAAGCATCTGTTCGAGGAAAAAGCTTTTGTAAAGATTTTGGAAAAAAAATCACAGTGCCGAGAAATGGGGCTGTAAGTAAAATAGGTTATGGTGTCATTTTGTTGCTTTGAAAACTACAATGTCATAGTTACTCTGATCATAATAAAAATGAAATGAAAAAGAAGAAATGATCGTCGCAGTGAACGCAATTTATGCAGTTGCGTAAAGAATACTAGTAGTTCCAAAATGGTATCTCTCTGTAAAAGTTTCAACTTTGCCTGTGGCCATCGAACCAACCTTGTGTGCTATAAAGCACTTATAGCACTTAACAAACAGTAACAAAAACTGCACGTGCTGTTTAGAAGTCCCTATACAAGGTGACTGCCTTAAAGAACAATTTTGTTATATTAATGGAAGCATTTGGTAATTGTACAGACTATTCATTGCCAGTAAGCGCATGCACTTTCAGAGGACCATTTTTTAATTTGTGTGATCTACCTCTACACTACAAATTTAGTAGTTTATTATGATTATTTAGTAAGCTTTGATGAGTTTTCAATTTTTCTTGTAGTACCATATTATGTAGTATTTCAATGAATGTGTTAAGGTTGTTGTAAACGGGATGGTAACGTGATCGAGTTCTTTGGATAAGTGTTGAGTGTTTGCTTTCGCTCGGTCGATTCTTGGGTTAACGGCACTTCAGAGTTAGCAACAGGACTCAACTGGTGTAGAAACAAGCTCTAGTCATTGCCCTGACTCATGACTGGGTCAAGGACACAAGGAGGTCTCAGCTGTGATAGACTACTAACCATGTTTATTTGGTAAATCACTGGGCTTGTATACATGATGGAAGCAATTATACATGATTAGATAAGCTATTACAAGAGGATATACATGGTTTCCTTTCTGGTAAATACCCTTAGTGTAATGCATTGTTACACCCTATTTAGCTATGCAAATCCTGTGCAGCTAGATCCGAGAAATCAACTCATCCTACACAAAGTCCTGTCAGTTAAGGGGTGCGCACTAGCTTACACAGCAATAATCATATTTCCGGACTGTAATAATTTATATTTATCAACTTAGAACTAACATGTCATGTTTAGGTGGACTAAGTGTCACTTTTACTTCAACTTTACTACAATGTCATCACAGCACTGAAACTGCAAATGTCAGTGTCCATAATGGCATTTTGAAAGCTGACAACTATTCTGTAGTTACTGTAAAGGCCTTGGTGCAAAAATGGCAAAAGATATTACTCTGATTTTCCATTGTGTGCAATAGTAGCCAAATCTGGGTCTGTGGCTTTTTTGGCAGTGAGAAAACTTACCGGTAAAAAGTTTCCCAATAACTTTCTCTTAATTTTACCAGAATCACATGTGCAAAAAACGGCCACCTTCCTTGTGGTTTCTTTTGTTGCGTTACAATGTCTTGTATAACAAAACAGCCTGTTTCACCAAACAGTGAAAGCTGCTTGCTGATTTCTTATTTTGCATCTGCTATGCATTTTCTCACTGGAAGCAAAGTTAGTCATTCCCAGATCTCCATGTTGTTATTATCAAGTTATGCATTCCTTTCGTTGCATTAAGCTAATTAATCAATATCTTGCTGCAGTATCCCCTCCCATCCCCCCTAGTTTCAATATTGTAGAGTACATGCAGCTTTCTAAAGTGAAGCCTTACTTGAGCTTAAGATCAGGATTCGCAAATGAGCCAAATTTAGCATATTTTAAGCCAAAATTTCTAAGATGACTCCACTGAGGTTACGGAGGGAGTCACTTTGACTTCAGAAATTTTCAGTTCCAAAATAGTTTTTTCCTTGCCTTTTTCAAAACAAATACAATGTACATTAACTGCAAACATTGTAAACCTGATTTAAACCACCTAAATTGAAGAATTATCCATGTGTGTACACGTAGAGGCTAAATTACAATAAAGATCACTCGAACGTTGATCATCATCATGGATTTGAGCCTTTCAAGATCAGCAGACTCTCACATGTGGCCATAGCTACTTCATGTTTCCATCATGATAGCATGTGCCAGAACCATGCGCTGAAATGGCACCCTCATCGAAAAGACCGAGTGAAGAATCATAGAGAACTTGACAAGGTTATCCAAGGCTGTCAAAGGTTTTATTTTAACTCTTGTTTAAGGAATATTACATTGCTTTGTTTATTGTGTCACTTGTCTCCAAATATTTCAAAAATGACTCTATAAATGGAGTATGTTTGTTCTATTTCCTATATTTATATCTTTCTAAAAATAGTGTTTCAATAATAAAAAAGCGATTTAAAAAAAACTTGAGAAAACCTTGACCTGTTTCGGTGTGCAATGGGTCTGACTACGTGGTTCATGAAGTCTTTAATAGCACACTTAATGGTTCTCGTTTTTAAAATTAAAACTGTCATTAGTTCTTAGCATTTCAATCTTGACATGTCACATACTTTTTTAATACAATTTTTTAAGAGAAAAAATAAAAAAGATGAAGGTTAGCAAAGTCCTTCAAAAGAAAAAGAAAAGCGCCACCAAGTATCAAACGAGAATCTCAACTTTGACTAAACTGAAAATTTTATTGCCTGACTGTCTTTTTACTAACAGTCTGACTCATTTACTGACTGAATGATTGATTTACTTACGTGTTTTGATAGACTGATGTACTGATTGAATGATTTATTTTCTGACAGGCTGAATGAGTTGTTGCTTGACTGATTTTTGTTACTTTTCAGGACCTCAGAACAAAGGCATGGATTGTACCCTCTGGCCATCTCTGTATTACTGAACATGTATGTGGGAGAGTGTCCTGGGTGATCAACTGAACAGAGCTAGCAAAGCACCAAAAGCTGGTGTTGGGGAATGCTAGGGAGCTGACTGCTTTGAAATAAAGCCATATTGTACCTAACATCTGCTCTCATTGGTGTGGATTAAAGACGTCTCAGTGATCCATGCCAATCTTCTACTTGCTTCCGTACCGTGGGGGAATGCAGGGGATGTCTTCCTTGTCTGGGGCACATGGAAATCTCACAAGTTTAACAGTATGTGACAATCCAGATTCCTTCGTGACAGATGACAATGGCCATACTTTTCTTCATTTCCAATACATAGAGGACACAGGAACAGATATACACAGGCATACATCACCACTCTGCTTGGATCTCTGCAGTGCTGGACTGATGCCGAAGTTGCTGGTGGTAAGGCACTATTGCTTAAGTATGTATCTGCCTTTTTAGGGTTGGATGCTGGCGTCTGATATGGATGGTCTCCTTGTACAGTGTTCAATTTAGAAATTAGTCATATGCCCCACATGGCATTTTAAATTGGGTCATTTTTGTAAATGGTCATGATTTGTACCTGATATTTGGTGTAAATACCACTCGTGATAATTATTTCAAAATTGTCTCAAATTTCACTCGCCTATGGGCTCGTGAAATTACGTATAACAATTTTGAAATATCACTCATGGTATTTATGCCAAACATCACTACGAATTGTGCTGTTACCTATACAAAATGGTCGAAATTGATACCCTATTTCAGACTAAAACAACTAAAAAACCATACCTCGGGACTCCCCCCCCCCTCCCCCCCCGGGGCGAAAAATGTGTTGCAGATTATGAGTCTCGCTGCTTACGTAAGCGAGACTAATGATATAAGCAAGTCACTACGGCAACCTATAGTACGGGAGTTGTGGATGCACACTCCTGGGGAGAGTATGTCACCATAGCGTGCCAAATCGGTGACTATGGGGTTTCTCCCTCATTTGCTTTCACTGTTAGTGAAACAAAGGGAAGACATAATAGAGGTTGCAGTTTGCTAGTCTCTTATGATTACAGTGGAACCACGAACCTCCATTATGATAAAGTCTTCAGTATAAGGAACAACAATATTGTTTTTGCCCCAGTTATAGTCAAATGGAAAAGAACCGTGACATGACAAAACCTCGTTGAAGTGAATAGATTTTGTCAGTGCCTTGGCCCTTTGTCATATGTGAAGGAAAACAGCCCAAAGAAAATGTAATGCGTTAAGTAACAAACTTTAGCTCATCAATGATTTTTGTGGTCAGTCACTTTTTAACTGCTAAGGTGTCCCCTGAATGAAGGTTCAACCCAGGTTTCGGGACCCAGAAAAAGTGTTCCTTTCTTCTGAAAAGAGGTGTCCCTTCAACAGAGGTAACAAATACAAAGATTATGTGAACATTAATTTTCCGGGAGCAAATTTTGTGTCTCCTTTATGGAGGTGTCCCTTAAATAGAAGTGACCCAAAGGAGAAGTTCCACTGTACTTTCAACTTGATAAATGTGGGAATCTTACTTCCACAAAAGGCCAACTTTCTTGAGTTCATAAGCGGAGCTGTAGTTCGTGTTTATACTTGATAGCATGTAGATCACAATCATAGTTCATGTCTTCTTTTGAAAAGGCACTTATTTCTTGAAAGAAGGAACAGACTAACAAAAATTATTTTGTTTTTTGGGCAGCGAGAAAGAAATACTTCATAAAAGGCCAAATTTCTTTGGCGACAAGCAGAGCTGTAGTTCACCCTTGCTCTTGAAAGCATGTTTATCACAATAATAGTTTGTGTCTTTTTTGAAGGCACTTACTTCTTGAAGAAGGAACAGACTAACAATGATTATTTTGTTTTTGGGCAGCGAGAAAAAAAGACTGTACCTACAGACCCCTGTGCCCAATGTCACAAAAGTCATAAAAGAGGCAAGTGTAGTCATCAATAGATAAACCAACATTCATTATGACTCAGGCTTTGAGACAATTCAACCCCAACATGAAGGGAGTTATAATCTCTTCTTTTCTCTCGTGTGTAGTTGGAAGAGTAGATTGCTGAAACGCCAAAACCAGGTGGGGCTGGCAGTGAGTGAGACTGAGTACCAATTTTCCTTCAAAACAAATAATTATGGCGGATAATGCAGACATCGAAGGACGATGAATGTTTACTCGGTTTTAAGTTTTTCCATGTCCAAACATCAAGGAAAGGTTTTCATGAGGGTAAGACATAGTACTTTGTTCAGTTACTTTCCAGGTACATACTTCTGATGCAATTGACTGATGATAAGTCAGATGCATGTGTGCCGTTGAGGGTTGTGTTTTGAATGTCTTTGATTGTCACTTGCATTTGTCTTTATTGCACTTGTGTATTGCAACAGTCACTTTGCTGTAAGTGCCATGCTGTAAATTTTAACAAAATACCCACGTTGATTACTGTTGGACAATTTGGGCTGCGTTGTTTCCATCATTGCTGTTTGCAATTTACTCTGTTTGTTTTTTACATTGTGGATTGCTGTAACCTTGCAAGATTAGCACGTTGGATTCTGTTTGAAGACATCATGACGGTTGAGACCATTGTTTGACAGAAACTAGTACTGACTTCAACCTCAGAAATGTCAATGTCTTTAGACAGTGCTTGTCTTTCATGGTTACAGTGTCATACGAGTGTGATTCCACTAATGATTGTATGCTATATTTGTCAACCATTTCAAAAATGTAGTCTCAACGTCTTATTGTCTCATTTTATGACAATACGTGACATTATCTCCTTTCTATGACTACACCTGTGTTGCCTAATGTTACAGGCAAGCAGTGTGCATCATTAGTGGGACCATACTTGTTCATCTTCGTTGACATAATTATCACATGCTGATGTTCACCCCACAAACTTAGTGACAACTCATGTTCCTTACTAGTCGCACCATGGCGGGTTGGTCAGCTGAAGATGCCACCACCTTTTGGGACCGGTGAGGTATGGACACTGTCATGCACTATCCCGTTAGCCAGCAATGTCATGATCAGTTAGACGAGAAACAAGAACTTTGTGAAGACACCAACAAGATCAATCGTCAGACCTTCATGGGCCAACGTGACCTCAGCGATGCCATGGCAGAGTCTATCATCCATACGGACGAAGCGCGCAATATGCAATTCTGGTGTCGATACCAAAGCTGGACGTACTGTCCTAAATGTCAGAAATTGGAAACTCGAAAACTCCAGCCAGCCTTTAGAAGGAAGACTCCTTCGCCACTTCACAACGCCTTTAAATGTGGCAATTCGATTTACATAGTGCCCAACATAGAGGATGTGCCACTGATTCTACGCAATCGGACTAAGGCAGAGGTCGCATGCTATGTTCCTTGGCGATCCATTGTGGGGAATACAAATGCCACTTCAACGGCTATCGCCAGCAAACAGGTCCCTTCAGGGTCAGTTGGTCTAAGCAAATCGTCACGGAGAAAATTGACATTTTAGACAACCCTGCTTGCCGCCATACATTACTCCAAGTCTACCAGTTTGTCATGCAGAAGGAAGATAGCTCCTATGCCAAGTTTGTACACATGCATATCAGTGGTTATCGTCGTCCCTTCTTTATGAAATCTTCTCCACTTGCGATTTCCATGGCATAGAGTGTGCTCTGTGGCCATCTTTATACCATACCACAGCCATGGGCAAAAGAATGCTGGAGGGACAAACCAAGTGTCAAAATATCTTACATGCGCAAAGTGCTCTCTCCTGTGCTGGAGTACACGTTCAGCTTTGAACAGCTGTAGCACCAGTATGACAGGTGGCTGTTCAAAATGATAACCGGCGCTGTCCATTCTTCAAAAGCATCTGGGTGCTCCCCTAACAGAAGTCTGGGGAACAAATCATTCTCGCGCACCTACTGGCAGCACCAAAAATTATTTGTCTCTCATCGTCGAGTCAGGCAGTTTGGTTATCCATCCTTTTTCATTACCATTAGCCTCTATGAATGGACTTTACCCTTCCCATCATTCCTTGAAGACCTGCACCATCAGTATGGTAAAGATGTTACAGACTTGCCCATTCTGGAAACCATTCTCATTGCCCATGTCCTCGAGGAGATCGCAAGGGGATACCTTACCGGGGGAAATTGCAACAGGTGGAATACCCACGTCTTTGCAAATGCCACACATCCCAAGACAGGCAACCTGAAGACCTACTTCCCCGAGACTAACTAGGACGACCAGCCACTCCTTGAATGGCTTCGCAGCCACAACACCTCCCTGACCAAACCAAAGGCATACGGTCAAGACAAATACCTTGTTGTCGTCAAGTATGTGTCAGTATTCAATCCCATGTTCTTCTACCAGCATCTCACAATGAACCATCCTCATTGTTCTCCTTCTGAATTGAGACATCCTGAAGAAGAGAGCATGCCACCCACCATAAGTTCTTCGCACAAGCCGTTGCCCTCCAGACACCTGGTGAACTGGCGACACCATCACAGATCAATTTGAACGTGAAAGGCACAAAGAATTTTTCATCAACACCATCATTGCCTACATCATGTCCCTGCACGACATCCTCTACGTGTGGAGGATCCGCGTGGTAAATGGTGAAGTAGGCAACTTATCATCAGTTTCCATGGAGAACTTATACCCTCTCTCGCCACTCCAAAGGGCAATCTTAAACGACATCAGTACTGCCTGACATCCACACAGCAGACCCAGGAACAATCCTCTGAAGAAGATACCCTGGAAACCTCCAATTGGCACAAATACCTGGGGAAACTTGGTACCTGTGAATCTCAAGTGCTGATTCGTGCCATTCACTCTGCAATCCAAAAGGAAATGTTCCGTTCTAGTGGCTGCTCAAGTGGCTCTGCTGGCTCAAGGGTACCATAAGATCTTCCTCTGCGATATCATGACGGACACCTTGCACAGCACCTTTAACATCCCGGTGGACGGCCCATACAACAATGACATCGACTACACCATCAAGAAGTATGATCTCGTGGTAGTTGATGAAGCATCCATGGTCTCACCACCTACTTTTGGTGTGATATCCTCCACCTTCAACTGCCTCAACCTCCGTCCCATCGTGGTCTTCGTCTGAGACAAACATCAGCAGCAACCGTTGCAGACCATTGACGGTTGCATATTCACCACTACTTCAATATTATTATAGATGACGCCAACTTTCATTCAGAAAACTCCCGCTAGCATTGTCTCTATCAGTTGTTCCACATAGTTGCCCTGCAGTATGCTAAGTTTCTGGACATCATACGTTTCATGCAGCTCACACAAGAACAACTGGATGAAATGTAGGCTGACATTGTGCTATGTCTGGAAAGGCCTCTCACGGATCGTCAAATATGGGATGCATTCGACCTGCATCCAGCTTCTACTGTGATGACCGTCTTTAAACATGGGGCACAGCACGTCAACAACATCATTGTCAAGCATCTTTTTGAATGGCAGCAACCACTCACTAGAACACCCTGACTGCGAGAACACCTTCCCCTACTGACAAATACACGTCATCTTTACTGAAAATCGTCCTCCGTGGTAAACGGCCAAGAAGCCTCCATCGTCTTGTCCCAAAACAATACTATCATCTTGAAACTGCCCGAGGGACAGAGGGTCTTCGTCTATCCTGTGATGCATCTCATCAACAATAGGTGTGTCACCTATTATCCATTCACTCCTGTCTACGCGCAGACCATAACCAAATTGCAAGGGCAAAACATAAAACATCTTATTATATGGTTGCACAGCCCCCTCGTACCCCCCGGGACAGCATATGTGTAGGGTTACTGCACACATTTTAGTGATTAATAGGGTTAAGCACTTATTTAGGAACACAGCATGCATCTTGGACAATAGCTAAAGTGCTCTTTGTGGGAATTAGGTTTATTGACAGTTCTTTCTCAAAGACATTTGGAAATTGCACTGGATAGACCACTTAGTTTGTAGTTAACATTACTCGTTGCAGTAAGCATTTATTCAAGGTAATCTGTGGACACCAGGAATTTTCACAAATACAACTAGTTTTTAGTCATTTATTTTTTGGTGAATTTTGCATAGTAATTATATTAATTTTCATTACATTACTGTTCTGCAGGCTTTCTGCTTGCATTATAAAATTTTATTTATGTACTAAAGTCCAGCTGAATGTTTGTTGCTGTACATTTATTTAACCTGTTTGCTGAAATATAAGTTTTCAGCCTTCCAAACTTGGTCATGATTTTGGCGTAGTCATTTTCAACTTCAGTTATTTTGCCAATTAAAACATTATGATAAAGGGGTGAAATTTTGTCCACTGGATCAATTTTGATTGACACATATTCATATTCATTCATATTGGACCTCTTTTTCTACTTTCTTTCATTTTGCTGTTATAGTTCAACTGTCTCTCAGTTATATCTGTTTTGAGTTTCTTCCTCTGAGTGTCATCCTCGTCATGTTTCCTTTTATTTGGATTTGGAAAATCTGTGACTGGAGTACTTTCATTGCCCGGTTTTTTGACATCTGCACTTACGTGCACCTCCTTTCTTGGTAGAATTCCAAAAACTGCTTCATATGGAGACTTGCCTGTTGCACTGTGTACAACAATATTCTTCTTGTAGGCTGCTTCACTTAATATTTTACACCAGTTTACCTCTTCATCGTTTTTCTCTGTAATAATATTTTTCATGTTTTCTTTGACTGTGCGGTTATTGCGTTCTACAAGGCCCTGGGTTGTAGGGGTTCTTGGGGCTCTGTGTACTTGCTTTATCTTGTACGCTTTGCAGAATTCAGCCATCTTCTCGCTCTTAAATTCTCTTCCATTGTCTGAATGGAGAATTGTTGGAAAACCAAACAGATAAAACTGCTTTTCTAGAGCCTCTACCACCTCTTCAGTTTCCTTTGAATGCAAAGGATAAAGCCATGTGAATTTGCTAGAGTGATCTGTAATGTGAAGAACCCATTTGTGTGTGGCATTACATGTGCATGGTAACTTTCGGAAGTCAATGAGATCAATTTCCACGTGTTTCAAAAATCCATCTTCCATTAAGGGTTTTATTACCGTTTTTTTCACGTGGCTGGTGACACTACAGTGCTGTTGATGGAATTTACAGAGGGAAACAAAAAGTGTTATTACTTCTTGTGAAATTTCCACATATGACTCGCGTATGTAATGTTCAGTTTTGTCTTTTCCCCTATGCGCCATGGCAGAGTGAGCTTCACATAATGTCTTGAAAATCTCACGCTTTGGAGTAATGAACTTTCCATCTGGATTAGCAATTTTTCCATGCTGTAGGGTCCAATTTTTACACTTTATTGTTGCCACGTCGCTTATTGAAAGCCCTTCAATGTCTCTGGAATTCTCTGTAGTAAGTCAAGCTTTTGCTTTAACATAGAACTCGTCGCTTAGATATACTGTTAAATTACTTGCTTTTCCCTGTCTGGATGATTTCATTGACTGAAGTTTTTCGTAGAAGAGTTCTTCAGCTACGCAACTGTCCATTTTCACCACCATTTGAACAAAACTCTATGTTTTTCTAGTACTGAACCAACCAAAGTTCACGTGTACGTGTTGATCTGTCATGCGTATGTGTGAATAAATTATAATTTTTGGCCATGGTGAGTCTGGGACCAATAAATTATAAGGTTGAGAATTATAGGGTGAATTTCATACGATTGCTTGCATGGTCAAGTGGATAAGGAAGAGTACTACAGATCCAGAGGTTAGGAGTTCAAATCCTCATGAGTACTAACAAAAATAAACATAGGAAAAAGGTAAGAGTGAGATAATATGGGGAGGTTAGGTGAGAGATAGCGAAGAGGGGGGGTTAGGACGAACTAGGTATAGGAGGGGAATGACAGAACAAGAAGGGAAGGGTGGTTGGTGAGATGCAAAAGAACTGAGAAAACAAAATTTGCTGATAAGCACTTAATACTTAAATTTAAATACAAAAACTATTGAAAATAAACATTTCATTCATTACCTCAAATGATTTTCTGCAGAGTTTGTCCGTTTTCTATTGGTTAAATGCCAACATCTAAACACAAGTATCAGCTAGTGTTTTCTTACTCTTGTCCAAAGTTTCAGTGCTTGTACATTTTCAAGAATCTATGAATTGATTGTTTCTGATACAAACTTTCATCAGTTTGGTCATACATTTTCCTTTTAAGGTGACTCGACACAGTTATTTTGTAGGGGTACCCTCCTACTTTGAAGCTCTCTGGTATCCCCACCCTTACTTTGATCGTAAGTCTAACATATAGCATGGATAACATATAGATCAATCTACAATATAGCATAAAATTCTGGCAATCTGAGTAAATGTCACTTTGTTATAGTGCCACGCCTCTTTGGGGTCTGAGTTGAAATTCTGCTGTTGCCGGCATTTTTTCATGAAAATCTCACAGCTACATATAGTGCATTAGTGCCTTGCATTGAACAGAGTTTCACCAAAATCGCAAAGGCCCAATGCGAGAAATTCAGGGGTTTGCAAATGTAGGTCATAATTTATGTGAAAATGATAAGCCAACTTTACACGATTATATCTAATAAACTATGAGATTTATCCCTTTATTTTGGGGATCTTTAGAACAGATGGGTCCTTGCAAGACAGCAAAAAGCTTTAGGGCCTTGTAAATGCGCACAATTTTGAGCAATGCAACATATAGAAATTATAGTTTTAGCTATTTGTTAACCTTAGTCAGCTTTTACAGAGTCCTTCTCATAGCATTTTCTTAAAAATTCGTAGTTTTTTTTCCTTCAAATTTTTTCAGGGCCACAATTGATTAACTAACTACCTGAATTCAGAATTTCATGGTCCTTGAAAAACTGTCACATTATCTTCTATTAGCTGAAGATTTGTAGCATTTTGGATGAGTTTGTACTTTGGGAGTTTTCTATTGTTTCTAACTGTCATGATACAGCATTCTTGTGTCACAGATGCAATCTTATCCTGGTTAGCAGCAACTAGATCCTTGTTCTGGGCCCAGTTCTTCAAAGGCAGATAAGCGCTAACCCGCAGTTAAATTTTAATGCAGGTTTGGTTTTCTTTTGTTTCAAAGCATTTTTTTGGATACCAGTAATTTTCCCTGTTCTTTTAAGAGCATCCAATCATCAAATTATGGACAAAAAGCTGAATAAAACTGAATTTTCCTTTTAAGCTTTCAGATCAAATTCAAATTGCACTCTAACCCAGGTTTAGCCTTACCCAGCTATGAACAACCTGACCCTGGGCCCCCCAATGAACTCAACTAATCATCAGAAGTGTGTTGTCAAATTTTCTTTTAAACCAATCGGCCAGATGAACTTTGGCTTTTTAACAGGCCAGTCATGGTGCATACTCATATCCTGGGAGACAACATACAAGCAGGGTTCTATCTAGGATTTATTTTTGGGGGGAGAAGTCCCGAGTGGCGGAAGTTAAAAAGCTTCCTGGAGGGGGTCCTTGGGAAGCGTTTGAAATGAATATGTGCTGAGATGCAATCTGGTGCATTTTGAGACATAATTTTGAGGAATGTTACAGTGTGTGCAATGACCTTGTTGTGTCTGGATGATTTTTCCAATATAGTTACCAATATACTGAAATGATAATCACATTCACATTTACATGATAGGTGGGGTGACCTGCCACATGTTACCTCACCTATCTGGGCCCCCCCACCTTCATGTAAACAGACTCTTAGTGGAAGTCCAAGCAAATGTTGGATACGAATGTACCAAGCATGCGTAACAGCAAGTTTACAATTAGGATTATGGAGCCTCTGGGGTTCCCCCAATAATAATATGCATGTGATTTGGCAAAAATAGAAATATAATTAAATTGGTAATATATTATTTATTAATATTTCTAATCATATCTAGCCATTGATTTGATTCACAGCACCTTCATGTTAACATGTTAACAGTATTTTCTAGCAAAGAACCTGTGAATCCACTGGAAATGGTAGAAGAAGTGACCAGAGAAGTAGCTTCTTTCAGAACAAGGTAAGAACTTAAATTATTGATAAGAAAGAAAATTAGTGGTCTCAAAGACAACACGTATTGCCTGAATTGTAAATTTACTTTGGTCTCAACGTTGATGTCAAACTTTAAAGGCATGATCATCATACAATTAGTAGGGTTGATTGATAAGTGCATTAAGTTGCTTACAAAGAGACTCTCAACGGAAGGTTGGCCAGTATACGGGGGGAGGAGGTTAGGACACCCCATGATTTAACCTATTCAATAAAGTTTTTATGTTATTTTGTGCTTCAGGGAGGGGGTAGGTTAGACCCTATAATTTTCAGGATTTAGATTCTTAACAAATAGAACACAGTTTTTCATGGTCTTTATTCTTAAGGACCCCAGAAATGACATACCAGAATGCTTAACTGGAACACTACATTGGTTTCATTGCCTTTTTATTGTGAAGAACTGATACAACACTCTGTTATGACTCAGTTTGAAAACAAGAAGTGTAAAGGTTACATTTGCCACTAAGGTTATTTTTTTATGGAGTTGAGTTCTACAAGTTGCAGGTATATCTGCAGACTACAAAGGCTTGTGGTTAAATGTGGCCCAGACACATTCTGAGACACATGTGTTTACTACTCTCAACGGTAAAATTGTTGATTTGCCTACTTTTGCAGATAAGGTTGTTTTGTGTTTTTAAAAGTGATGTGCAGAAAAAGTAGAATATAATGCACCAAACTGAAAATAATTCCAAGGTAAGCTCTTTTGGATCTGTTTGTATTTGCTCAAATATAACATCCATATTTGTAATGTCCTTGCATTTGGCATTACTCAAATGTCAGGCTACTTGAATGCCTTGTGGACGAAATTTATTTAAAAATGTTGTCCAATTTTAAACTTAAAAATCCAAGCCTTGAATTAATTCACCAACCTGTGTTCTGTGTGTTGCCACTACTACTACTGAAAGATGGACAGGCACCAACTTACTCATGAACATGATAAAAATCTGCCTAGAATTTTTTCATTATTTTTCTGTCATCATCTAAGCTTTTTTGTCATTTCCTATATAGATACAAAAATTATATTCCTGTAGCAGACAATTTACAGTTCCTTTGTACTAAGTTAAAATAATGGTACCCTGTAGACAAACACCCAAGAAAAAATATTATTGGAAATGGAACTCAAGATAAAAAAAAGAAGTATCAATCAAAGTTAGGTAAGAAATTTATTATTTATCTATCATCATTATATGTAACAGACCAAAATATTTACATATTATATGCCTGGGACATAATGGACAACTTTACACAACAGCTAGCTATAGGGCAACTGAACACTGTAAACAACCATACACCACAGAACAACTGAAAACAGTTGACAACCCTACACGAATGGACTAGATACAACTGTACACAACAGGACAATTGAATACACTCAAAAAATTACTGTACACAGCTGGACAACTGAATATAGTCAACAGCCGTACACAACTGGACAACTGAGAACAGTCAACAACTGAATACTGTCTACAACCTTACACAGCAGGACAACTGAATACAGTCAGTAACTGTGCACAACTGGACAACTGATTACAGTCAACAACTACACAACTGAGCAACTAAATACAGTCAACAACTGTACACAACTTGACAACTGAATACAGTCAACAATTGTACACAACTGGACAACTGAGGACAGTCAACAACTGATCACAACTGGACAACTGAATACGGTCAAAACTGTACGCAACTTGACAAGTGAATACAGTCAACAACTGTACACAACTGGACAACTGAATACAGTCAACAACTGTACACAACTGGACAACTGAATACATTCAAGAACTGTACACAACTTGACAACTGAATACAGTCAACAACTGTACACGACTGGACAACTGAATACAGTCAACAACTGTACACAACTTGACAACGGAATACAGTCAACAACTTTACACAACTGGACAACTGATGACAGTCAACAACTGTACAGAACTGGACAACTGAATACAGTCAACAACCCTACACAACTGGACAACTGAATACAGTCAAAACTGTACAGAACTGGACAACTGAATACAGTCAACAACTGTACACAACTGGACAACTGAATACAGTCAAAACTGTACACAACTTGACAACTGAATACAGTCAACAACTGTACACAACTGGACAACTGGATACAGTCAACAACTGTACACAACTGGACAACTGAATACAGTCAACAATTGTACCAACTGGACAATTGATGACAGTACACAACCCTACACAACTGGACAACTGAATACAGTCAAAACTGTACACAACTTGAATAGTGAATACAGTCAAGAACTGTACACAACTGGACAACTGAATACAGTCAAGAACTGTACACAACTGGACAACTGAAAACAGTCAACAACTGTACACAACTGGACAACTGAATACAGTCAACAACTGTACACAACTGGACAACTGAATACAGTCAACAACTGTACACAACTGGACAACTGAATACAGTCAACAACTGTACACAACTGGACAACTGAATACAGTCAACAACTGTACACAACTTGACAAGTGAATACAGTCAAGAACTGTACACAACTGGACAACTGAATACAGTCAAAACTGTACACAACTGGACAACTGAATACAGTCAACAATTGTACCAACTGGACAATTGATGACAGTACACAACCCTACACAACTGGACAACTGAATACAGTCAAGAACTGTACACAACTTGACAACTGAATACAGTCAACAACTGTACACAACTGGACAATTGAATACAGTCAACAACTGTACACAACTGGACAACTGAATACAGTCAAAACTGTACACAACTGGACAACTGAATACGGTCAAAACTCTACACAACTTGACAACTGAATACAGTCAACAACGGTACACAACTGGACAACTGAATACAGTCAACAACTGTACACAACTGGACAACTGAATACGGTCAAAACTGTACACAACTTGACAACTGAATACAGTCAACAACTGTACACATTTGGACAACTGAATACAGTCAACAACTGGACAACTGAATACGGTCAAAACTGTACACAACTTGACAACTGAATACAGTCAACAACTGTACACAACTGGACAACTGAATACGGTCAACAACTGTACACAACTGGACAACTGAATACAGTCAACATTTGGACAACTGAATACAGTCAACAACTGTACACAACTGGACAACTGAATACAGTCAACAACTGTACACAACTTGACAACTGAATACAGTCAACAACTGTACACAACTGGACAACTGAATACAGTCAACAACTGTACACAACTGGACAACTGAATACGGTCAAAACTGTACACAACTTGACAACTGAATACAGTCAACAACTGTACACAACTGGACAACTGAATACGGTCAAAACTGTACACAACTTGACAACTGAATACAGTCAACAACTGTACACAACTGGACGACTGAATACAGTCAACAACTGTACACAACTGGACAACTGAATACGGTCAAAACTGTACGCAACTTGACAAGTGAATACAGTCAACAACTGTACACAACTGGACAACTGAATACAGTCAACAACTGTACACAACTGGACAACTGAATACATTCAAGAACTGTACACAACTTGACAACTGAATACAGTCAACAACTGTACACGACTGGACAACTGAATACAGTCAACAACTGTACACAACTTGACAACGGAATACAGTCAACAACTTTACACAACTGGACAACTGATGACAGTCAACAACTGTACAGAACTGGACAACTGAATACAGTCAACAACTGTACACAACTGGACAACTGAATGCAGTCAACAACTGTACAGAACTGGACAACTGAATACAGTCAACAACTGTACACAACTGGACAACTGAATACAGTCAACAACTGTACACAACTTGACAACTGAATACAGTCAACAACTGTACACAACTTGACAGCGTAATACAGTCAACAACTGTACACAACCGGACAACTGAATACAGTCAACAACTGTACACAACTGGACAACTGAATACAGTCAACAACTGGACAACTGAATACAGTCAACAATTGTACCAACTGGACAATTGATGACAGTACACAACCCTACACAACTGGACAACTGAATACAGTCAAGAACTGTACACAACTTGACAACTGAATACAGTCAACAACTGTACACAACTGGACAATTGAATACAGTCAACAACTGTACACAACTGGACAACTGAATACAGTCAAAACTGTACACAACTTGACAGCGTAATACAGTCAACAACTGTACACAACTTGACAGCGTAATACAGTCAACAACTGTACACAACCGGACAACTGAATACAGTCAACAACTGTACACAACTGGACAACTGAATACACTCAAAAAATTACTGTACACAGCTGGACAACTGAATATAGTCAACAGCCGTACACAACTGGACAACTGAGAACAGTCAACAACTGAATACTGTCTACAACCTTACACAGCAGGACAACTGAATACAGTCAGTAACTGTGCACAACTGGACAACTGATTACAGTCAACAACTACACAACTGAGCAACTAAATACAGTCAACAACTGTACACAACTTGACAACTGAATACAGTCAACAATTGTACACAACTGGACAACTGAGGACAGTCAACAACTGATCACAACTGGACAACTGAATACGGTCAAAACTGTACGCAACTTGACAAGTGAATACAGTCAACAACTGTACACAACTGGACAACTGAATACAGTCAACAACTGTACACAACTGGACAACTGAATACAGTCAACAACTGTACACAACTTGACAACTGAATACAGTCAACAACTGTACACAACTTGACAGCGTAATACAGTCAACAACTGTACACAACCGGACAACTGAATACAGTCAACAACTGTACACAACTGGACAACTGAATACAGTCAACAACTGGACAACTGAATACAGTCAACAATTGTACCAACTGGACAATTGATGACAGTACACAACCCTACACAACTGGACAACTGAATACAGTCAAGAACTGTACACAACTTGACAACTGAATACAGTCAACAACTGTACACAACTGGACAATTGAATACAGTCAACAACTGTACACAACTGGTCAACTGAATACAGTCAAAACTGTACACAACTGGACAACTGAATACGGTCAAAACTCTACACAACTTGACAACTGAATACAGTCAACAACGGTACACAACTGGACAACTGAATACAGTCAACAACTGTACACAACTGGACAACTGAATACGGTCAAAACTGTACACAACTTGACAACTGAATACAGTCAACAACTGTACACATTTGGACAACTGAATACAGTCAACAACTGGACAACTGAATACGGTCAAAACTGTACACAACTTGACAACTGAATACAGTCAACAACTGTACACAACTGGACAACTGAATACGGTCAACAACTGTACACAACTGGACAACTGAATACAGTCAACAACTGGACAACTGAATACAGTCAACAATTGTACCAACTGGACAATTGATGACAGTACACAACCCTACACAACTGGACAACTGAATACAGTCAACAACTGTACACAACTTGACAACTGAATACAGTCAACAACTGTACACAACTGGACAACTGAATACAGTCAACAACTGTACACAACTGGACAACTGAATACGGTCAAAACTGTACACAACTTGACAACTGAATACAGTCAACAACTGTACACAACTGGACAACTGAATACGGTCAAAACTGTACACAACTTGACAACTGAATACAGTCAACAACTGTACACAACTGGACGACTGAATACAGTCAACAACTGTACACAACTGGACAACTGAATACGGTCAAAACTGTACGCAACTTGACAAGTGAATACAGTCAACAACTGTACAGAACTGGACAACTGAATACAGTCAACAACTGTACACAACTGGACAACTGAATACATTCAAGAACTGTACACAACTTGACAACTGAATACAGTCAACAACTGTACACGACTGGACAACTGAATACAGTCAACAACTGTACACAACTTGACAACGGAATACAGTCAACAACTTTACACAACTGGACAACTGATGACAGTCAACAACTGTACAGAACTGGACAACTGAATACAGTCAACAACTGTACACAACTGGACAACTGAATGCAGTCAACAACTGTACAGAACTGGACAACTGAATACAGTCAACAACTGTACACAACTGGACAACTGAATACAGTCAACAACTGTACACAACTTGACAACTGAATACAGTCAACAACTGTACACAACTTGACAGCGTAATACAGTCAACAATTGTACACAACCGGACAACTGAATACAGTCAACAACTGTACACAACTGGACAACTGAATACAGTCAACAACTGTACACAACTTGACAACGGAATACAGTCAACAACTGTACACAACTTTACAACGGAATACAGTCAACAACTGTACACAACTTGACAACTGAATACAGTCAACAACTGTACACAACTTGACAACGGAATACAGTCAACAACTGTACACAACTTGACAGCGGAATACAGTCAACAACTGTACACAACCGGACAACTGAATACAGTCATTAACCAGACACAACTGGACACCTGAATACAGTCAACAACTGGACAACTGATTCAAGTCAACAACTGTACACAACTGGACAACTGAATACAGTCCACAACTAAACTTGACTGGACAACTGAAAACTGTTAACAACTGTACACAAGTGAACAACTGAATACAGTCAATAATTGTAGACAGCTTGAAAACTGAACACAGTTGGCTAGTAGCACCAAGATCCTTGTTCTGGACCTCCACAATCTCAACCAATTACTGTAAGTGTGTTGCCAATTTTCTTTTAAACAGATTGTTTAAACAAACATTGGCTTTTTTACCCTGGTACACTGCTTGGTTTCCAGAACAACATATGCTGCCCATTCTAGGCACCTCTTTTGAATTTTTTTTGCTTAGTACGCCGGACAAGTGTACTTAGAATTTAGTAAGTTCTTTGTTAGTTTATTTTGTGTATACTGGACTCTGATGTCTTTATTTACTACTCCAGAGGGTTAGGTGTGAAGAGGGCCTGTTTTATTCCCTTAGTCACTGAGTGTTATATCAACTGTCTTTGTTACATGCTGTGCTCTGTGGCGAAGCTGAAGAAAGCCATGCATGCATGCGGATGAAAATGGAACAATTGGCTGTACTAAGCGTACTAAGACCGAATGAAATACCAAAATGCTTAGAACATGGCCGTTCTAAATGTACTAAGACCAAATAAAATACCAACATGCATAGAACATGGCCGTACTAAGCGTACTAACGTACTAAGAACGAATAAAATACAAACATGCATGAGAACATGGCTGTACTAAGCGTACTAACGTACCAAGACCGACAAAAATACAAACATACATTGAACACGGCCGTACTAAGAGTATTAACGTACTAAGACCGAAAAAAATAGCAACATACGTAGAACATGGCCGTACTAAGCGTACTAACGTACTAACACCGAAAAAATAGCAACATACATGAGAACATTGCCGCACTAAGCGTACTAACATACCAAGACCGAAAAAAATACCAACATACATAGAACACGGCCGTACTAAGTGTACTAACGTACTTAGACCGAATAAAATACCAACATACATAGAACATGGCCGTACTAAGCGTACTAACGTACTAAGACCGAAAAAATACACACATACAAAGAACATGGCCGTACTAAGCGTACTAACGTACTAAGACCGAAAAAATACCCACATACAAAGAACATGGCCGTACTAAGCGTACTAACGTACTAAGACCGAAAAAATACCCACATACAAAGAACATTGCCGTCCTAAGCGTACTAACGTACTAAGACTGGATAAAATACCAACAATTTGAAAACATCGCCGGTCGAGAACATATTAGCTTTAAGGGGCACCCAAATAGAATATAGATCAAAACCACTTAAACCTAGCCTTGTTAAACGTATTTTAGTATTTAAACGGAACATATGGGCATATTTTTATCCCCTAAAAATTTTTCATCTGTGCGGATTTCCTAGTCGAACGTCTAGCGATCCGAAAGTTATAGGGATCAAAACTTACCCTTTTGAAAATTTCTGCCAGAAAAAAGGCTCCCGAAAATTTTAGGTGACATTCTTAGGGTAAAAATCCGTTAAAAATGGGCAATTATACCATTTTTTAGATGTTCGAAAATCCTAGGGGAGGCAGACAAGCAAGAAATTTTACAGCAAATGTTCCGAAAATTCTAGATCTCAAATCGTCTTCCGAACAGATATTCTCCGAAAATTGACGTTGGGTGCCCTTGGAACATGACCGCGTTAGTAATACAAACGCAAGGCACCCCAGCGCACCTGAGGTCAAGAGCTTTTTTAAAAATCCCCTTTTTAAATCAAAATTTCACATACCTTGCCACACTACACAATGAATTTCAGGGAAGGCTGAAAAGTTGCTTATATTCTTTAAACGTAAAAAGAAAATCTTCTTTTAGCGTAGATTTAAAATATATTTGAACTAAAAACATGACTTCCGTTTATTCTAGTGCTTTAATTATAACTACCTGACGTCCCATGCGAATCAACATCTTCCGTTATTGGTCACTCAATAAGACCGGCCGTTCGCAATTTGAATAATAACTAGAAAAAATATGAGGCTTAGAAAATTGTTTTAGAAAAGAGTAAGTAAATAAATCATATTCTTACACTGCAAGTGTATTGAATAGAGTCTCAACTTGAAAACAATTTCTTGATGGACAACTTTATTCAGTCACGCGTCATCGACCGGAATCAGTTTCAGAGGTTTCAGCTGAATGTGAATTCCCCGCACATCTCATCAAAATCAATCTAATGGCCGAACTAAGTTCACCAACGAGAGAGATTTGCAACTCGCTAAGCTTGTCCACACAGAAGTAAGTGATGACTGACTGCCTCCACGGGCAAAAGAGAGCAGCCAGCGAATGACTTTGTAATAAGCAGTTGCTCATCCAATCCCACGCATACTTTGATCCAACAAAGAAAGCCAAGGTGAAGGCTGTACATAAGGTTTGCAACAAGGATCTAGCACTTCCTCTTGTGCTCGGATGGCACTTTGGGAACAGTTCCAGCAAGCCGAGAACGTAATGTAGATCGCCTTTGGAGCTATGTTCCATGTGGTCGCTTAGAGTAACTAGCTTCGGGCAGCAGGCTCGTAGACGTAGTGTTTGACGTGTAGCGCGAGGTGTTGACCAAGAAGGTCAAAAGACTGAAAATAATGTCTACCGCTGAAAGTGTACAATATAGGGATTTACTGTGATGCACTATACTGTACATTCATGAAACGAGCTGCTTCGTGCCAACACAAATAAGCTGAAATTGTCAAATTCCTTGTGCCACAGGGCAAAACCGAAGCATTTAGAAGCAGACTCGGCAACTGGATCATGGACGTGTGACAACCAAAGACCAGTCGAGCGAAGATATATGGTGATCAGAGACGCTGTTCCTGGGGTACAGTTCCGTTACGAAGAGGCTGATAGGTGTATTGTTCTCCATGCTCGGCATGCGCGCAGGAATGACAATGTGATGCACTCTTACACTCTGACACTGACACTGAGCAAATGTCTTTCTCCTACTTCTCGCTCATAGCAAAAGCTTGACTTTGAAAAGGTGCTACATGAAAAAGGGAAGAGGCGCGAACGTTCGATGCAAATCGACCGCGGCAAAGTTAACCACTGCTTCATGAGGAGTCCTTATCGGTGTAAACTCGACCACAGGCTGTGATAACATCACTGCCTTCTTTGGTAAAGGGAAGTGAAAAACAGTCCAGTGATGGCGAGTATCGCGGGAAAGAGTGATCAGTATCCAATGAGAACCTTAAATTCAAGATACCGAAGCACCCGTGTGTGAACTGTACGGAAAGAAGTGGCACAGTGTGGATGTGCTTGTGCTTACTATGAGATTCATCCCGAGCTTAAGGCGGGAAGGTCAAACTGGAGAATCTGCCGCCATATGAGTCATCTTTTCGACTTTACAGGAGCAATTATCAAGGCTCGATGAGAAGAAGAACCATTGCTCTGCTCCCTTCGTTGGCACGTTAAGTAGAGTAGTTGTAACTCATGCTTAGGAACCTTTCTTCAGCTTATGATGTTTGAGCAGCAAATGCAGTACATGTGAATCTATGTTTTTGTTCAATGTTCAAAAACGCTGAGTGTCGCAGTGAAGAATGGTGTTATGCGAATGATGTCAGTTATGGGATCATATAGTGCTTTTGTTCTAAAATAGACTGAAGAGTGAAGCACGTTTCGAGGTTTGGGAGGGGGGAACACTTCCTTATTTGGCTTCTACAGGTCAGGTATGGGCAGCTGAACACAAGGTCTTGAGTATTAAACAGGGTGTAGAATTTTACTGTTAAGCGACTTTAACAGTGTCTTTTGGGGCTGGAAGCCTTAAGAAGACTGTAAAGGCTTGTGATGAGCAGTTTACATTTGCAGTATCAATAACTTTTTTCCAAAGTACCTACTTCTGTGGTGTTAGTTTGAAAAACTACTTGATTCTTTACGTAAAATGAAACAAATCAAAGTCAGAATCGTAAACAGGGTAGCGAAGTGAGCCATTTCTTAAACAAGGTGGAGCTTTGAAGGCCTCGGCGGCACAGCTCTAGCAAGACCCCCCTTGAGTGCCCCCCGGGGGGGGGGGGGGCACGTTATCTGCCCTTACTTCTGCCTTATTGCTTTTTGTTAGAGGTATGTTTTACTTTGCCGTAGAAAACGACGTTACAACAGCTCTAAAT
>NC_133211.1:2689849-2719849 GCF_958299795.1 Porites lutea
AACTGGATTTAAGTCAGTGTCTTTAAGATTCGCTTCAGCAGAAATTGACTCAAAAAAATCTTTTGGAATATCAGATTCCTGAATGTACCGCTCGGCAGGGTCATCAAAAGGCGCAGGGTCAATTGGTCTCAAATTTGGATCAACAAACGGCTTCATACGATTTGCGAAAAAGCAACTTTTTTATTGGTGATCGTGCGCCACTTCAAATGAACCGGTGACAATTTCTAAACGATTCCTTATGGACCCAACCAATTATGCATTAACTTTTTGGATAACCCTTTCCTAGTTCTCGGGGTATAAACCCAAACACGTTGTCCAACTACAAAAACTCGTTTTTTTGTATTTTGATCGTAATAATCCTTCATTTTTTGTTGTGCATGTTGTAAATTTTCTCTCGCTAAATTTTGAGCCAATTCGACTTTTTCGACAATACGGTTTTGATAGTCAAGGACCAAAGTACTCAAATCATCAGCCGTAGGAGGCAAATACTTAACGTCAATTGGCAAGCGTGGCTCTCGCTCATAAAGAACGTGAAAAGGAGAATCCCTAATTGCATCTAAAACAGAAGTCCTATGCGCAGACAAAATACGCGGTATGAACTTGTCCCAATCTTTCTGGTTTTTGGAAATATACATTGACAAAGACTGACACAAGGTAGAATTAAACCTTTCTACAAGACCGTCGGTCTTTGGGTAATAACTAGAAGTATTGACCTTTTGAATTTGAAATATTTTACAAACTTCTGCAACGACTTTAGATAAAAAGTTAGTTCCTCTGTCAGAGAGCAACACACGTGGTGCCCCATGTCTAGAAATAATTTCATCAATCAAAAGACGTGCAATAACAGTTGCTTCGACACTAGGCACTGGGAATGCTTCGACCCAACGAGTTAAATAATCACTAAAAACTACAATATACCTACTGCCTTCACTAGAATGTGGAAAAGGACCTTAAACATCAACAGCCACTCTGTCAAATGCACCCTCGACTGGAATCGGAAGTAAAGGTGCCTTTTTCGAATTTCGTTACACAACTGGTCGACGAGGAATCTAAACAACAATTTTTATGTCTAAGATACTTTTCCCAAACTTGAGAACTAATTGCTGTTACCACTGCTCCTTTGTCAAGGAGTGCACGATAACTACGGTATTTCCTTTCATTGTTACTGTTACATTAAAATTGTCACTCTTGAAAGGATGAATAGAATCAATTTTACCCGATATAGCAGGCAAAGAAACCCTGTCATTCACGTCAGTCACATATGTCGTTGTCTCTGGGCTACTTAGTACTGCTACTTGTGACAGATAAGCCACGACACTCATTACAAATATAATTATTTTTAGCCCCAATGATATTTACTTCCAAATTTTCTTCATTTTTAGACTCAGGCGCCAACTGTTCAGCTTTTTTGATTTCTTTTATACTGACTTCTCGAGATAAATTTTCACTTGAAGACTTCTCATAAATGACTTCACTTTTAGGAGAAGACATAGGTACATTTGGCGAATGAGCATTTTCTTTTTCATTTGGCGACGACCTGGCAATTACACCATCAAATTTTGTTATGACCTGACAAAGACACTTAATAACTCCAAACATAATATTTTCATTAGGGACGTTTTGAGGCTGGCCTTCTTTAGAACACCCATGTTGACATGTGACGGTAACATGAGGTTTATACATTTTAAAGTCTGACGAGTAACAGGCTCACAGGGATTAGACAAAACATGACTAAACTCTTGAACATTCTTTTTAGAAACATTCTCGGCCGAATTTCGAGAGTTACTGAAAGCACATTTATCAGAACTTGATCCGACAGAAGAATGGTTATTACTTGTAGAATTTTCAAGCGCCCCCATCACGGGTTCACTACCACACACGATAGGGGCGCCAGCCAGTTTAACTGAGCGCCAATTTTTCCCTGGTGAAAAGCATTCTGCATATTGTTTCTCCGATACAGGCCTCTAAAGTTGGGCTTCGAGCTTCCATAACTGCCCAATTTAGGATTTTTGCTGAAAACGCTACCCCCACAACGAAAAAGATTAAGTTTGCCCGATCGAAATTTGCGATTAATACGACTATTTCCATTATTTTGGAAATCTGTACTCCAAACATCAAATTCTTCCCCGACAGATTGTTTGATTTCCTCTTCTGAGGGGTTAAACTGTAATTCTTCAAAATTCTCCACTTCTTGACCATTATTCGATTTACGGCCAAGAGTTACTAATTCTTTTAGTTTTGCAATGTTCAATGCAGACTTGAAATCAGGCGGTTGTTGTAAAATAACATGTTCACTTATTTTAGGCTTTAAACCACGTACAAAACTCTTCACCAAAGTAACAGGTTCTCCTCCAAAATATGTGGGGGTGGTTCGAGCAACTCGCTCGCGACACGATGAGGTACCAGGAATCTGATTTACATCTTGCGTCTATTCTTCTTAATCTTCTCACTCTTCTAACTCCTCCCCTTTTTCACTAACTTTCTTCTATATGTTGGTATTTTATTCGGTCTTAGTACGTCAGTATGCTTAGTACGGCCTTGTCTCGTGTAGTACGCTTAGTACGACCATGTTCTATGTATGTTGGTATTTTTTTTCGGTCTTAGTACGTTAGTACGCTTAGTACGGCCGTGTTCTATGTATGTTGGTATTTTTTTCGGTCTTAGTACGTTAGTACGCTTAGTACGGCCATGATCTCATGTATGTTGGTATTTTATTCGGTCTTAGTACGTTAGTACGCTTAGTACGGCCGTGTTCTATGTATGTTGCTTTTTTTTGGGCCTTAGTACGTTAGTACGCTTAGTACGGCCGTGTTCTATGTATGTTGCTATTTTTTTCGGTCTTAGTACGTTAGTACGCTTAGTACGGCCGTGTTCTATGTATGTTGCTATTTTTTTTGGGCCTTAGTACGTTAGTACGCTTAGTACGGCCATGTTCTATGTGTGTTCGTATTTTATTCAGTCTTAGTACGTTAGTACGCTTAGTACGGCCGTGTTCTATGTATATCTGTATTTGATTAGGTCTTAGGACGTTAGTACGCTTAGTACGGCCGTGTTCTATACATATCTGTATTTTATTCGGTCTTAGTACGTTAGTACGCTTAGTACGGCCATGTTCTCATGTATGTTGGTATTTTATTCAGTCTTAGTACGTTAGTACGCTTAGTACGGCCTTGTTCTATGCATATCTGTATTTTATTCGGTCTTTGTACGTTAGTACGCTTAGTACGGCCATGTTCTCATGTATGTTGGTATTTTATTCAGTCTTAGTACGGCCCTGTTCTATGCATATCTGTATTTTATTCGGTCTTAGAACGTTATTACGCTTAGTACTGCCATGTCCTATGTATGTTGGTATTTTATTCAGTCTTAGTACGTTAGTATGCTTAGTACGGCCATGTTTCTATGTATGTTGGTATTTTATTCGGTCTTAGTACGGCCATGTTTCTATGTATGTTGGTAGTTAAATTTACCCTAATCACGTTAGTAAGCTTAGTACTTCTACGTTTGCTGCCTTTTTAATAGACCTTATAAATACCTCGATACGCCAATTACGGACATGGTCTATGACCACTGTATGGCCAAGAGTTCTGCATTTCTCAAACAAATGAGCTCGGAATCCAGCTCTTCACTAAATATAGATTATAGCCTGTTTTTTTTTTTTACAGAAAATATAGTACGTTGTTCAGGCGTACTAAGAAAAAAAAAAAGAAAATTCATTCCTAAACCTGGCATGGTATACAGAACAAGGCGGCGCTGGCTCACAAATAGACTTAATCAGAAATTTAGCGTTAGAATGAACTGGCTTCTAGGATCTTTTTGGTGCTAGGATCTTCCTCCCTCCTTGTAAATAGCCACTTAGACAAGATGCAGGAATTACAGCAAACTAATTAACAGACGGTATAGGCTTGTGGTTGAATGGGGTCTGATACACTGCGCAATAACCCTTTCCAGTTACTGTGCAGAACAGATTTTGAGACACCTGTTGACTACAACAGTGAGACTGTTTTGTGTTGCTTACTGCTTGTTTTTGCAGAAAAGGTTGTTTTTTGTTGTGAAATAGGGAAGAGGAAATGCAGCAACTGGCAATGATTGAAAGGTACAATCATTTGGATCTGTTTTTAATTTGCTCTTGTCAATATCCCTCCATATAGCATTTATTTCTTCATTTTTATTAATATAATTAACACCACCTTTTCTTACATAAGATTACATTCAATTTGAGCTAAAATCCATAGTATCATAATTGCCATACATAATATATTGATTCTAGATAACGAAACAGTTTGAGTTGATTACTAAGAACACTTTTGTAAATTAGGTAATAATTATAGAAACATCAAAACAGTTAGTGGTGAGTTGATCTCAAAAAACAAAGGGAGGTCCCCTGATGATTATTTTAGTCATTGAGCGAAAAAAATAGGACTAGGGAGCAGAAAAATAGAATACTCAAATGACAGGGTATGTACACACCTTTTGAATGACATTTGGAAATGTTACTCATTATTTCAAACTTAGCATTCAAGGATTTTGCTGTCCTTGCATCAATATCTTGGTTCAAAACAAGCTAGAAACCTTTAACATTTAATATCAATTTCACCAACTGAGCGTTTGGTTGCTACTGCAAGATGAACAGTCGCCAGTGTACTGATGAACATTATTCAAGTCTTCGTAGAATTCCAAAACAATTTTATCTCCTTTATATGTAGTTGATGCTATTACATGTTAAAAATTTTTCCTGTGTTTTGAATTAATATGGTTTGATTTTGCGAGGATTTATATTCACCAGTCTTTGATTTCTCAAATTTTTTACAATTGCGAAAAATGTAAAATTAAGTTCCAATAATGTAGCAGCAATGAGATCCTTGTTCTGTACTCCTCAATGAACTCAAGTAATAACCAGAAGTGTGTTTTTGAATTTCCTTTCAAACCCATCAGCCAAACAAACATATTGGCCTTTTTTTAAGAGGCCAATCTTGGGGCGTACTCAAACCCTCGCTCTGGTTCCTGGAAAGCCAATTAGTGCTAATCCAGGATTAAATATCGCTTATCAGCAAATAAATTTTATCTCATGATTACATTCCCTTCTTGAAAGCATGATTAAGATTAAGGAATAAACCGTGTGTTAAATTTAACCCACATAGCAAGGACAATTACCTTGCTAATCAGGGGGAAAAGTTTGTCAAAAGAAACAAAATGGCGGATTTACTGTTCTGATAAATAGACCCACAAATACACGAATGAAAGTTCCAACAGTGAGAAATTGACCTTGACCAACCAACAAAGACCTTTGCAGAAGATATAAGTTTGGCATAGAGTCAATCAAATATCTAGTAGAAGTCCTAAAAGACAATCTCCAAAGGCAGATGAAAAGAAACCATGTGCTGTCGCCAACTCTACAAGTTCTTGTAGTGTTGTTTTCCTCACAATCACAAGCTCCGCAATCCACGCCAATTTTTCGCACCATATATTTTAAGAAGCAGGCGATAAAAAAACTTGTTAAACCGTTTTTTTCGCTTTCAGGAACAACTTTTTAAACCATGGGGAATAAGAAATTTAATCGTGGATTAACTGCTAATTGGAGGATAGATTAATCGGCTATTCAGGAACCCGGGGCCAGGTGGACAGGTGGGGTCCCAGTACAAGGGTTTTGGCGTTGTCTCACTAATGCAGACTTAACTGCAGCAGGATAAGCTCAGTCGGTAGAGCACTTGACTGCAGAGCAGGGGTCTGGGGTTCAATTCCGGGGCCTGGATCAATACTTAGGGTCTTAAAACAACTGAGAAATGAAGGTACTGACTTTTCCCTGCAAGTGGGTAGACCTTCATGTGGTTCAAATGATCCTGTAAAATGGAAGTCCTGTCTCCATTAGGTGACGTAAAAATAGTATCCCCAATTAGTACTTTTGTGGTAAACACATTGACACTCAAATAAAGTGCATCTTTTTTCTTAGGTTCATCTGTGGTGCAGGCTAGTACAATTGTGACAAGGATAGATGTGGACAACCTAATTCTGGAAATGAATGACTCAAGGGAAAAGTTTTCTCATTCAAAGCTTACCCAGTATATTAGAGGGGGTGCCATGGACAGGTCATCACTGTTGAGGTACAGGATATTTGTCAATGTTATCTATTATATGGATCTAATGAGAAGTTGTACTTTAACAAATTTAAAAGTAACTTGCACTTTATTGCCAAATCAGATATGGCATTTTTACCTTCTTACCATTAAGTACAGAGGGCTGGGCCAGTTCTTGGGGAAGGAGAGTAGGTCACCACATTTTTAACCCGGTCATCATTAAACAGAGAGGACTGGGCCAGTTCTTTGGGGAGGGGAGTAGGTCACCACACTTTAAACCTTGTCATCATTGACTATTTTCCAATTGCCCATAATACACTCTGTTTGCCCCCCAAATTTTGCATAACTTATTGTCTTAAAATGCTCTTGGGAAAATGCAATACTCCCAGGAGCATTTAAAAACAATGGTTTATGCAGAATTTGGGGGGCAAGCAGAGTGTATTATGGGCAATTGGAAAATAGAGAATTAAGCACAGAGGGCAGAGCCAGTTCTTGGGGGAGGGGAGTAGGTCACCATATGTTTTACCTTGTCATCATTAGATCTCATTAAGCAGAGAGGACTGGGCCAGTTCTTGGGGGAGGGGAACAGGTCACCACACTTTTGACCTTGTCACCATTAACCCATTCGCTCCTGGAGATTTTGCCGAAAAACGCATTTTGAGGCTAGTCGAGTTGTTTTCTGGTCACTGTCGTGCTATAAAGAGCTAAAACTTACCACAAACCGCTTTACAGGTCGTACACTTCGCGGCCTTCTGATCCAGATGCAAAATATCAGCTTGTGAAGTTCGGGCATGCGCAGAAAGCAAAATTTCGACAGTTTTTGGGTTTAAAAGTGACACAGCAGTCTTGACTTTTACTTTTCGCTTTCTCTCCTCCCCTCTTTTTTCGCTTTTTTTTGCCTCATTTTTTTTTTCTTTTGCTGGGCATTTAGTAGGCTTCATTTTGGTGGGAATACTTTTTAGGAAAGCTTTTAGGATCTTACGATTAGGTGAAAGGAAAGGTAGGTGGGCAATGGAACAAGATTTTCATGGAGATTTTCAGGTCAATGTTACATGGTTTTTTTGCCTCTTTCTCCGGTTTCCTTGACTGAATTGTGCTCATTCTGGTATGGTTTGAAAGATCTCTTCACTCTGCACAAGTTAGCGGACAAAGTTGTCCTTGACCGTTAAAACTGATGACGTCACAAAGGGTAGAAAGGACGTGGATCCGCACGGGCGGTTCAGGGGCGAATGGGTTAAGCACAGAGGGCTGGGCCAGTTCCAGCGGGAGGGGAGTAGGTCACCACACTTTTAATCTTGTCACCATTAAGCAGAGAGGACTGGGCCAGTTCTTGGGGGAGGGAAGTAGGTCACCACACTTTTAACCTTGTCATCATTAAGCACAGAGGGCTGGGCCAGTTCTTGGGGGAGGGGAGTAGGTCACCACACTTTTAACCTTGTCACCATTAAGCAGAGAGGACTGGGCCAGTTCTTGGGGGAGGGAAGTAGGTCACCACACTTTTAACCTTGACATCATTAAGCACAGAGGGCCGGGCCAGTTCTTTGGGGAGGGGAGTAGGTCACCACATGTTTTACCTTGTCATCATTAGATCTCATTAAGCAGAGAGGGCTGGGTCAATTCTTTGGGAGGGGAGTAGGTCACCACACGTTTAACCATGTCATCATTAAGCACAGAGGGCCGGGCCAGTTCTTTGGGGAGGGGAGTAGGTCACCACATGTTTTACCTTGTCATCATTAGATCTCATTAAGCAGAGAGGGATGGGCCAGTTCTTGGGGGGGGGGGGGGGGGGGGTAACAGCAATGGGCTTTGCTGCCTTTTTATTGTAAAGACCAAATGCAACATTCTATTATGAACACGTATGGCTTACATTAAACTGGTAATTTTTATTTTCATGGATTTGAATTAGAGAAGTTGCAAGTGTATCTTCGACTAAGAGATAGTTAAAAGATAGTTAAGTTAAATGTGACTCAAATACTGCACAATAAAGCTTGCCATTTACTGCACATTTGGTTTCATTTTGAGACACATGTGTTGACTGCACTTAATAGCGATATTGTTAATTTGCTTATTTTTGTAGATGAGGTGGTTTTGTGTTTTGAAAAGGTGACGTAAACGGAAAGAGGAAAATAGTGCCGAAGTTAACAATAACAGGTGAGATCTTTTGGATCTGTTTGTATTTCTTCAAATATACCATACTTATTTGGAAATGTCCTTACATATAGCAGAACTCAACGACAGGATGGAAGACATTTTTGTTGTTTGTTTTCAGTCCTTGAATTAATTCCTGATCCAAAACAAGTTAGAAACCCTGAACCTTAAAATTAATTTCACCAACTTGTGTTCTTGTGTGTATGGTTGCTACTAAAAGATGAGCAGGCTTTAACTGACTGATGAACATTATTAAAATCTGCATGGAATCCAGTATTTCATTATTGTTCTCTCAACATTGAAGCCTTTCTGTGAATACAATAATATTATTGACACGGTTAGTGTTAAATGAAGACTGCAGACTGTGGAACAGGGGTAAAATGTAGACTGAGAGAATGACTGAGAGTAAACTGTTAAGTCGTGGAACAATTTAAGGCCAAAAAAAAATTCCCGCAAGTACATGTAAATGATCACTTACTTGACATCTGCTTTCACAAATCGATCCCTTTCCTCTTTGGAATGTCATTGATGACCCAAAAACATAATTACAGTCTTGAACCTTTTTCCTTGCAATAGGTTTATGCAAAATCTAGTCATTAGATTCTCTTATGAATTTGCAAATAGGCTACAATGAGTAATCTTCATTTTTTCAGAACCACTGAACCGAATTGTAACGATCAGTCTTTGAAATTTTTAACATAACAACTGTCATCTGAAATTTGATTGTGTCACAAAAATTCTCTCTTCAACTTTAAGTTTCAGGTTTTCAATCATTGAAGTGCGATATTGACAAGAATTTTGCCAAATTTCATTAAATTCTAACAAGTAGATTTTGAAATATTGTTGTGTCCTTACATTTATTTGTCCATGAAAGTAAACAAAACAAGGACTCTCACATTTTTCTCAAAGTTGTCATGCCCAACACTAGTGCATGCGCTGGAGTCACACGATATGACAAAAGTGACAAAAGTAGAATAAATTTCCACAGACAACTTCTGACCATTATTCTCAGCTGGTACTCACATTTTTTTCTGGAAAACGCCAGTGGCTTCATAATTATATTCTCATAATGATGATGTTAACAGTATAGGGATAAAGTATTTAAGGGGCAAAAACTCCGATGTTTTTTTTTTTTTTTTTGTAATCACATCAGTCTTTCGCATGTGCGGAAACAATTGCATCTGTGAAATTTCTTAGTGTGTGCAACTTAAGTCAGAGAACTGTGTTCAGCCATGTTAAGTCAATTAATTGTCTTACCTTTGCAATACCTTTACAGTGCCTCAGGGTAAAATAAGTGGCAGTTGTCAATTATTTTTAATGAGTTGTGCCACAAGCTGTGGTTAAGAAAATGATTGTCTTATATGATATGCTCTTCAAAATTTACTTCTGACCAAATTGTCAGAACTTCACTAATGAATTGCTTTTGGTTTCAGAAAATTCTCTGTTTTTCTTGTTAAGATGCCTGTATGGGCGATTTTTCTTCCCCAAGATTCCAATTCTAGGTCAAAAATATTTCCTGTTTTCTCAGGTTCTCCTCCTCCAAATAGTTCTTTATCCAAGTAGCTTTCAGAGATTAATAATAATTAATAGTGAAACTGCAATAAACTGCAATCTGAAGTCAGTCAGTGTTGAAAATTCTATAGCGATTAGACAAGGATGAAATCACTTTTAAGGCGATTGAAAAATGTCATCAGTATGGTCTCTTAAAAACTGTATCAGGACACCTTAATGAATGCACCTTTTTATTATACTACTGAAAACTTTGTAAAAAGTTCAGCAAAGGTGCATTTTCCTATTGCTAACTAATAATTTTCCTTTTTTTGTTGCAGGACAACTGATGCCAACTGTCCATTGAATTTAGCAAGATTTATCAAGGGATCCAGTAGGGTCAAGGAAGCATGGAAAGGAGCTTTGAGGTAGCAAAGTTGGATTTAACTTTTAGTGGTCTTGATTGCTTTTCTTGACAGCTTTTCAGTTCAGTTTATTTCAGTACAGTTTATTGACTTGCCATAAAGATTTACAAAATAAGAAGTTCCAAATATTTAAAAGCTAATAGCGACGAAGCCCAATGGAAACCACCAAGCTTATAAGGAATGAGCTCCCTCAGTTAATTATTACAACAAAATATTTTTAAAAACCAACTTTCCTATTCATTACAAAATGCTGACATCAGCATTTTTTTCATCACAAACATTTTTTCGATTCATTACAGAATGCTGACATCAGCAGTTTTGAAATAAGAACAAGAGGCATAAAGAAAGATTTATTTCCAAAAAATCTGGCCAATTTGGCAAACAGTACATTGTCTCACAATAGTCTTAACAACAAATAACATCACAGATTAAGGCACAGGTGACCAACAGCATGGTAACTCAACTGAACAAAAATACACCATTAAACTTTACCAAGTAACCTAAAAAATGACGTGTAGATTCCTCGCAAACGGAGGAAAAATGGTAAAAGTGGAAGTCAGACATGTGTCCTGTTTTGAAAACTCTAATTTATACTGTAAAAATAGGTATAACATTAGATTTGGATTTCCTGCCTCAATATTGAGGTAGCATCTAATCATAACTCAATGAGAGTACATATGATGACTGAGAAATAAGCCAATTATTGTATGAGCCCACATATTTATATTGTTTTTTAAGTTAGATGCATGTAATTCCACATGGAAGTCCCCTCATGATCCTCAGTTATTTTGGTCTTTACTTGAATGTTAATTGTGACGGACCAAGAATAAAAACTGTACATTGATTTTTCTCTTCAGGTAGATGTCTCACTGAAAATGTCAACCAACAGGCATTGATGCTAGAATGAAGGTTTTCAAAAGGGTAAGTACATTTTCATTATGTCAGGCATCCTAGTGTTAAGTTACTATGGTGGTTTAGTGAATTAGACTTCAGTGGGTGTTGAAAACTCTTGTCAGTTTTCAAATTATATCCAGATTTAAAGTGTAAAATTTCTGTTACCATAACTATTATGATGATGATGATGATGATGATGATGATGTCTCACACCGAGACATGGTCTTGTTTCCCTAAAATACCAAGCTATATCCTGCAGTCTTTTGTGTCTAAGGTCCTCCTTAAGATTTTAGCTGTTCCCAACAAACAAGCTTTCTGGAGCAATACAGTGATTATCATTATCATACCAGTCTGCAGATTATTATAATAATTAGAATGGCCTCTCTTCAAGTGGTTATGATTAACTTAGATGTTTTAACACTGGTCTTTTCCTTTTGACAGATCTCATACTGACAAAATCAATCAAAAAGCATTCAAGGTAAATGTATTTCAGTAACAGCAATCATACTCAGTAATCAAATGTTATAAAACTTGTGGTGTTAATCTTGTGTTGTCACTCTCGTCTTTGAAAGCTGAAATTCATGAACCTGTATAGAGTGTAAGATAAAATCAAAACACTGTTTCTTTTCCTCTTCAGATGCGCTGCGTGTGCAGAAAAAAAGTGTCAGTCAGGACAGCATTAAAATCAAAACGTAAGTCAGTTTTCTTTATTTTTTACACAGGTTAAAACCTATTGGGGGTCACACATTTAATACCACTTATTGGTACCAAATTATTGCAATCAACCTTGCAAAAAAACTACATGTCATACAACAAGTGAGAGGAATCATTTCGCTGACACCCCATGTAGAAACTAAGTTAATTTTGCGTCTCTTTCTCAGGCAACGCTTGCGTGGACTAGTGGATAAGTTCGTTCTCCTTAAATTAAACTCATTGCGGCCGCCTCTTCCCTGTCGACGTTTAATCTAGTTTGGATGATTTGTTGAGGTGGTTTAGCTCCTGATTGAACCTCTGTTGGCGGGCTGTTTTTGCTTTTTTTCTTCAAAATTGAAAATTTTTTTTGCCCATTTTTTTTCTTCTTTGTTAACCAGTAAGAGAGAGGTCTTTTATTTCCGACTCTTTTTCTGGCTAAAAAAGAAGAAAAAAAGGCGAAAAAAAAGTTATAAGTCAAAATTTCTCTTAGAATTTGAAGAAAATAAAAGCAAAATGGCCCGACAACGGGGGTTCAACCGGGGGCTGAACCCCCTCAATAAGTCACTCAAACTAAATTAAACGGCGGCAGGGGGGAGCGGCCGCCTTGTGTTTAATTTAAAGAAAGCGAACTTATCCACTAGGCCACGCAAGCATTGCCTGTGAAAGAGATGAAAAATTAACCTAGAAGTAGGTACAGGCTCTATTGTTCTCAGTGAATAACGTTGATTAGTCATAATTTATTCAGTCCGTGAAGAATGTTTATCGCATTGTAGAATATTTCAGTTGTTTTAGCTGGTAGCTGGTAAATACAACGCAATATTGCGGAAATATTTTTGACTTGAATTTTCTCTCTCTTGTTTTCGTAGTGGTCCACTAAGAAGTTTACAAGAGGAAAGCTGATATTGAAGAAACTTCTCGAGAAATTATAGAAGATTAATTTTCTCTCAGTCAATAAATGACGCATCAAAGCTTGTAAAAGAAATAAAGTTTATTTTCGCTAGGATAAACAAGTAAGTATTTAAACGACTAGTTGAAAATAGAAACTAGTATTTGAATACTGTATGAAAGCAAAGAAGTTACTTTATAGAAAGAATGAGAAACTTCTTTACTTTCATACAGTATTCAAATACTAGTTTATATTTTCAACTAGTCGTTTAAATACGCACTTGTTTAAACTGGACACAAATGTTCACTCTTATACAGTAGTATACTAGTCTTTGAGACGTAGTCAAAAATTTCTCTTCACTCTTATACAGTAGTATACTAGTCTTTGAGACGTAGTCAAAAATTTCTCTTCACTCTTATACAGTAGTATACTAGTCTTTGAGACGTAGTCAAAAATTTCTCTTCACTCTTATACAGTAGTATACTAGTCTTTGAGACGTAGTCAAAAATTTCTCTTCACTCTTATACAGTAGTATACTAGTCTTTGAGACGTAGTCAAAAATTTCTCTTCACTCTTATACAGTAGTATACTAGTCTTTGAGACGTAGTCAAAAATTTCTCTTCACTCTTATACAGTAGTATACTAGTCTTTGAGACGTAGTCAAAAATTTCTCTTCACTCTTATACAGTAGTATACTAGTCTTTGAGACGTAGTCAAAAATTTCTCTTCACTCTTGTGGTCTTAACGTTACAAACAATACACTTCACGTCTTCAAAGCATTCAAATAAACTTTATTTCTACAACAACACTTGAGTCTTCTTGACTATCGACAGTCTTAAAACAGTTTATGTTCGTCCTTCTCTTGAATCAATTTTCGCACGATAGCACCTGGAAAAAAAAACGAAAGCCGTTTTAGAACAGCAAAACGTGATCAAAATAAATGCATGCACAAACGTTTTTGAATATTAAGTTTTCTAAGGTAACATTCTGCACGGCACATGAATAAATAGTAACTAATTAACGCAACGAGAACATTCTCAATAAAACTGCAGAAACAACAGCTTGTTCTTCAAAAAGTTATTCAGTCATACAAGGAACTGGTAAAAAAAAACTTACTCTGCTTAAGTTTTCACAAAACAACTGCTTTTTGGTGCCGTTTAAGTTGGAAATATTCAAGATTGTTGTTTGTTGCTTTTCTACTTTGAATTTCAAATAACAAGACATTCCGCACGGGATGTGAATAAATTATGACCAATCAACGTTATTCACTGAGAACAATAGAGCCTGTACCTACTTCTAGGTTAATTTTGCCTCTCTTTCTCAGGCAACGCTTGCGTGGCCTAGTGGATAAGTTCACTTTCTTTAAATTAAACACAAGGCGGCCGCTCCCCCCCCCCCTGCCGCCGTTTAATTTAGTTTGAGTGACTTATCAAGGGGGTTCAGCCCCCGGTTGAACCCCCGTTGTCGGGCCATTTTGCTTTTTTTTCTTCAAATTCTAAGAAAAAACTTCGACTTAAAATTTTTTTTCGCCTTTTTTCCTCCTCTTTTTTAACCAGCAAAAGAGACTAAAATATTAGAACTCTCGTACTGGTTAAAAAGAAGAAAAAAAAAAAGGCCAAAAAAAAAATTCAAGTCAAAGTTTTTCTCAGAACTTGAAGAAAAAAAGCAAAACACCCAACAACAACAAATTCAACCAGAAGCTAAACCAACCCCACAAATCATCCAAACTAAATTAAACAGCGACGGAGAAGAAGCGGTCGACGTGTGTTTAATTTAAAGAAAGAGAACTTATCCACTAGCCAAGCAAGCGTTGCCTGAGAAAGAGATACGAAATTAACTTAATTGCTACGTGGGATGTAACTAAAAAAACGATGAATCTCTAAACTGTTTGTTTTGATGAATTTTTTGAGTTTACTTAACAGGAAAAACCTATGGGCAAGCAAGGGAAAATTGTCTCAAAAGTCCTAACTTATCACCCCAAAGCGGGACCCTAAGAAAATAAATTCATAAATAATAAACTCACCAATATAATAAGTAGAAGTTTAATCCTCTTGTTGACCAAAAAATTTCAAGATATTGCATCACAGCTAGCTGGATAAAAAACAAGCAATATATTAGTTACTAATATCTGTTTTATATACATAAATAAAATATGAAACAAGTGACAACCAAATAGTCGTTTCATTTTTTCCTTTCTACGTGGATGTATGTGATCATTGATTTAACTGCAGGTCAAGGAATCAGATCATCATTCCATCGCCAACCAATAAATGGAAATTATATGGAATTGAATGAGGTGATTGAAGTGCCTGTGTTTCAGCATTCAGTATGTATCACATTGAAATTTCCTAACCAGCATTAATTTTGTAATCGTATGCAATTTAAAATCAATTTTCAACTACTGGCATTCTTTTCAATCCTGACTGAAATTCAAAAGAATAATCGAGATTATTATGAAAGTTGTTTAATATTTTCTGATCCCTGTGTGTAGGATTGCTAATAGATAAGAAAGCAGTGATACCTTAGAAAAGACTAATTCTATCTCTTTAAGTGTATGAGTGGAATGACCACAGCTTACTCTATGCTTTTCTATAAAATTGTTATGATGTGTATACATGTTAAAGTGACACAATCAGCTTATGTGGGTACCCTGTGATTGAGGTGACCACACAGCAATAACATCACAGTTCAGTATTGTTGTACATAGTGGTTACTATATCCACTTGTTATGATGTGTATGCATGTTAAAGTCACTCAATCAGCTTATGTGGGTGCCCTGTGGTTGAGATGACCACACAGCAATAAGGGTAGCTTCAAACATCACAGTTCAGTATTGTTGTGCATAGTGGTTACTCTATCCACTTGTTATGATGTGTATGCATGTTAAAGTCACTCAATCAGCTTATGATGGTACCCTGTGGTTGAGATGACCACACAGCAATAAGGGGAGCTTCAAACATCACAGTTTTTGACAGTATCTATTGGTCAGTATTGTTGTACATAGTGGTTACTATATACACTTGTTATGATGTGTCTGCATGTTACTTGCAACTATCCACTTGTTTTGTTTTGTATCCTTGTTGCTCTAACCACTTGCTATGATGTGTATAAATGGTTACTCTATCCTCTTGTTATGATGCAAAAGCATGGTTACTCTATCCACTTGTTGTTATGTGTATGAATGGCTACAATCTTTGTTTGACAAATCATCGTTCCCTTGTTTTTGTTTGAAACACCTGAAATAACCTTTCAAAATAAGTGCTTGTAAATTTACTGAAAGTGACTCACTTCTTTAAAGTGCTTCTATTACACTTTACAGAGTGATTTTTTTTTTCCCGGTTTGATGAATTGAAAATATTTTTCTTTTCAATTGCATTGATCAGCTGATGCTGTTGCTGTTGGTTTTGGTTTTTATGTTTTGCTGATTGAATGCTTTACCCAACTAATTGTCCTATTGGGTTGTTTTGCGTGATATTGATACAAGGTATCACATTTGGTTACCCTGTGTTGTATGGAAAGTAACTATCAGGTTGTTTTATTAATCAGGGGTGCCTGTGCTTTGGTATGGAGGCTAATTTTCCCAATTAAAAATAATCAAATGTCCTCTATCCTCGCTCATCATGTCCAACCTCAACCTGTTCATCATTGCCGGATATAAGGCCACAATCCAACACTGCCACTTAACCCTGTCCAGAGCTTTGGTCTGCACTTTGCCCCATGTTACACCCATCTCCTCCAGCTCTTTCATCACTGTCCTCCAACACGTGGTTTTTGGCCGGCCTCTTTTGGTCTTCCCAGGTTCCATCTCAAGGACACTTTGGGTATCCTGTTACTGGGCATCCTTAGGACATGACCGAGCTATCAAAGCCTGCGGTTCTTAATTTTGAGAGACATATTCATACCGTCTGTCTTCTTAAACAGTTCCTCATTAGTGATCTTGTCAAGCCAGTAGATATTGCAGATCCTGTGAAGACCACCGTAATGAAAGACATCTCCAGTACTTAGAGCCACAGAAAAGAGTAGCCTTGACATTGCTGTTGTACAGCTTGTCTTAGTTTTGAATCTGTATTGTTCAGAGTTCCAGATGTTGCAAAGTCTACTGAAAGCACCTCTAGCTTTGTTAAGGTGGACTGTGATGTCCCTATGGGCATCTGGGACTTCTTGTGCCCACCTACCCCTCCCCTAAGCCAACATTAACACTTACTTCTCACTTAGGGCAAAATTGCTCAGTGAGTTGCATTTTTTGTAGAGATGACAGAGCGGTCAACATGACTGCGAGTTCATCTGCATCGTCAAGGTCTAAAAAATGTGAAAACACAAGTCCACTGGATTCCATAGGGACGGTCTGAGGTTGTTTCATGAATCACCCGGTCGATGGTTACTAGAAACAAGATTGGAGAGAGAATACAACCCTGTCATACATCAGACTTGATGAAGTCAATGAAGTTCATAAACAAGGAATGATTCCGTTCAATGCACTGCTCAGTGTTGTTAAGGAGAGCAAAGACTTGATCTATGCAGCCACGGCCTTTATGAAATCCAGCCTATTCCTGCCTCAACTTTCAATCTATGGCACTATCAATCCTTTGGAGGAGTACTTGGCAGAAGACCTTGCTGGGAATTTAAAGAGGTGCCGTGCCTCACCAGTTTTCGCAATAATATTAGTGAGGTCCCCCATCTTCAAAATCTTGAATAATTATAAGGCCGATGCTCCAGTCTTTAGCAATAACTTCATGGTTTCAGATCTTAGCAAAGATATCAGAAAGAACCATCTGAGTTTAGTAATAGGCCACTTGCACTAAGAGGTCACGTGACCAATGCTTTCTTTAAGCAATGAGTTGGAATCTTTTGTTGAAGATATGACCCACTGATGGTTTTTTGAAGGCAAAATTATATAACTTTCTTTTTCATAAAAATGATGTCACATGACCTCTTAGTGCAAATGGGCTATTTTGCTTGAATTGAATTAATCCCTGGAGTTTTTTCATTCTTCATTGCCTTGGTTGAAGTCTCATCTTCAACCTGAGAGGGTTGGTCGGCGTTAATATTGAGATAATCTGAAGGGTCTGGGTCTGCAATCTCATTGAACTCTGGCCTGTTAAGCACATCTTTGAAGTACTGGACCCATCTTGAAGCCTTCTCCATTTCAGTTGTTATCACTTTCCCTTCCTTATTTTTGACTGGCTAACTGTAGGTGTTACACTGTCCACTTAAGGCGGCTGAACACAGTTTTGCAGGCGGTCAGCGGTAGCGTGTGTTTTAAATTAGAAAAACAAATATGGCGGCAAAAAAAGCAATGGTACACAGAAGACGATTTCTCAAAATCTGCTCTATAAAATGTTGTGATATTTGGCAAAATTTTTACTTTTATCGTATTTTAAATGACGAGAACTTTAAAGTGGAAGTTGAACAGACCAATTTTGTGACACATTTAATAATTACAGTACAATTATATTATTGATTATCTAAAAACCTCTCTGTTAAAATTTGGTCAAATAAGTTTCAAATGGTAATATTAATTATAGTAAGCTGTTGGCGAGTTTATAGGAAAATCTAATGAGTGAATTTTATGTAAACTGAGTAAAGGTGAAATTTTAAGGTTGTATTTAATCGTTCATGTTGCCATGGAAACTGCGAAAACGTCAAATTTTACCTGTCAGTCAAAATCTTTCATCAGTATATTTTTCACTTGCCAAGTTTCAGCATGTGAGCAGCAACCTTTCTCTTGCCATAATTTGGCAAATGACCTATACTCAGAAACTGCCAAAACTGTGTTCAGCCACCTTAACTGCTTTAAGTTATCTTGTAAACAGTTTTGAGGTCTTCCTTAGCTGCAGCCTTCTCTACTTCACTAGCTAGCACCTCCACAAAGGCTTGGCTCTTGTCTCTTTGGGCACTCCTCCTCACCTATTTATCTTGGATCTTATATACTTCATTTACTTGCAGGATAAGTGTAGGGCACATAGCAGGTTCCCTTTGGCTTTTCTCCTCTCATCAATTTTTCTCCATGTCTCAGGTGTTATCCATTGCTTATTTTTCTTCTTTCTAAAGTCTAGGACACTCTCTGTGGTTTCATGACACATTTTTATGATCACGGTCACTCCAGGTTGTTTTAACAATGTCCTGATCTTCTCAATCTTCAATTTCAAGTGCACTGAAGCGATTTCTAAGCTCAATAGTGAACTGCCTTTTAACCTCAGGGGCACAGAGCTTGATGTCAAATACTTTGTGCTACTGCTTGCAGGTAGTGGTCGCTGCCAACATCTGATTCGCAAAGGACCTTGTCGTCCAGTAGAGGCCTCAACCATTTCTTATTTATGATGATGTGATCAATCTGATTGACAGTGGTTCCATCTGGACATCTCTAACTCAGTCTGTGAATGTCTCTGTCTCACTTACTTAGAGCGACGGTCAGGAAATATCAAGCATTGAGTGGCAGGAGTTAAAAAATTGATTTCCTTCATTTTTTGTCCATAGATAGCTTTTAGGTAGTTAAGTTATCTAATGAAAATTGTTCTCACAAAAAGCCTTTTTTTTTAGAAAAAAAGTAAGGTCGGAGTCTCAAAATAGCCTAATTTTCAACCTCACTGGGTATAACTCCGGCCGTCATCATTAGTAAATTACTAATGTCAAATTCCTTTTTTCTAGATAAAGAGTCAGTACCACAACTCTAGTGCGTTCGATTTTTTGTCTTCCCCAAAAAACTGACATTATCAAAATATAACTCTGCAAAGAATTGTGTTGCATTACAACAGTGACTCTGTAACTCACATATTGCCGGCATCGAATCTGTCTCCATTTTCTCCATCTCTTCAAACACACGTTATGTCACGTGCAATCACAGAACAAATTCTCACGCAGAGTTGCCAGCTGGTATAGAGTGTAGTGTTTCAAATGGCTAAAATTGATCCAGTTTGACTTTTTTCCTCCCTTTTTGATAAGACAAGACACTCCTAAAGAGTTAACTCAAGGTTGCTTGGAGATTGTGTAGTTCCAGAAAATATCCATACTTCCCCACCAAGGGGACTTTTGCTCAATACTCCCCCCACCCTAGAATTTCTGTAATTATTCAACTTGGTTGGGTTCCCTCTAGAAAGAATATTAATTTTGTGTCAAAAATGTTGTTGCACTGTATTTTAATACTGAGTCAATAATCAACCATAGAGACAATACCTTACACTTCTGACTACACGAATAATATTATCTGTACAAGAGTCAGTTACACTTAAACTAAACACCATGTGAACTTTCATCACTTCATTTCACTTAAAACATCTTACAAGAAGGCTTAGAACATGACCAAATTACGATGAATCAAATGTGTAATAAAGCAACAGTTGGATAAACGGAAGTTTACTCGTGAGCTAATGACAATAATTGGTTTAAAGAAAACTATTGCATAAGCCGTAAAAAAAAGCATTTAGCCGACGCTACATGTAGATATAAGATGATCAATGCAAACAATAATACTTCAGGGTTCACACCAAAAATTGCAACTATTTTTCAAGGACTTTTCAAGGGCCACATTAGACTTTCAAGGAGCACCTACTAGGGATATAACTTCACAGAGAGTACATTAATGCAGATTCCCAGTCTATTCTAATAAGGCTTGAACTGTTTGCTTCACCAACTTCTCTACATTTTTCAGTTCACTTGTCTTAAATTGATAGCTAATTATTGCATAGAGAACTTTGTGTAAATAACCTTTAACTTCTCTGAGCTATGATTTATATTCTGTCTTGGACAACCAAAAAGCAACAAAAAAAACTTTCCAGGCTACTACATTTAAAGTTAAAGAACATTCAAGAACTCGCACAGAAATTTAAGGACTTTTTCGAGACTGTGTGAAGTCTGTACTTGTTTTGAAACTCCGGAAAGAACAAAATAACTGATAGCTTGCTCCACAGAGAAGCTGTTATTCATTAATAGCGACCTTAAGATCGAGGTTTTTCAGCATTCCCCACGAATTGGGAACGTCAAGAAGTCACGTGACCAGTGCCCTGCTGTCAGGTTTGCAGTTTGAGGTTCGCGTTTGAACGTCTAGACCACGCTCTAGAGGTACGTGATTAACCGCAAGATTTTTTGTGCCCTAAAACATACCAATCCCACGTATGAGAGGAAATAATACTTTTTAGAACTCTTTCTCTTATTGATAATCAAATTCTTATGGTACATAGAATAGTCAGACTGAACTTAAACTGGAAAAAGATTATAGTTCAATCCTTACAGTTTATAAATCTAAAGTGAAAATTTCCCTTGATGTCTAGGCAACAATACTGTAATTTCAAGCAATTTTCCACTCAAAGGCAATAACACAAGACAAAGAGTGATCGAGACTACGCATCAAGGAAACATCAATGAAGATGTCAGTATGAAAAATATATACAGTACACACTTCCCAAACTAGAGAATTTCGAAAACAAATAGACTAGTTCAATTTGTAGACTGGTAGTTTCCATTGGTCGATGAAGTGCTACAAGTAGAGTGCATGACAGTCAACTACAAAGTTACCCTTATAAACGCATCCATGCCACATATGTGACATCAGACGAGTAGCTGAAGTTGCTGCTGGTAGTTTAAGGTTAAATCATTGATATCTCAGGTTTCTTATCTACCTAAAATTCTATCTATGCCCAAAAAATGAAAGAAATTGACCTTTCAACTACTGCCATGAAATCAAGATTTTGCTCGATTTTTCCTGACTGTTGCTCTGAAGCATCTGTTGTTGAGCCAAAATTAAAAAAAAATCATTCTCCAGTGTTGTTGCATCCTCTTTCCCGGAGTTATCATCCCTAACTTTCGCATTCAAATCCCTGGTGATCAGTAGCATGTCATGTTGTGGGACTTTGGAGACTGCATTTGCAGTCACTCATAAAAGCCATCATTGTCCTGCCCTCTTCTTCTGCCCCATCCCTAGGGGCATATAAAATATAAAATTGCAGAATCTTGGGGCAAACCCTTGCTATGATTAGTCTATCACAGATGGGTTCCCTCTCCATCAGAGATTTGGCTGCTTGTCTGTTTGCAATAAGGGCTACATAACTAGAGTGTGCATTTTCTTTTCCTCAGAAAAGGTTAGATGAACCATTGCATGACACTTTACGTCCAGACCTAGTCCATCTACACCTACTCACATAGTGGAGGTCCAAGTTGTAGTTCTGCATAAAACCTCCATGCCCTGCGCTGTTCTTGTAGGTTTTACGAACAGGAAGCACACATACCATGCTCCAATGTGGATGGTAGTTTGCGGTCCGAGAAAGCTCTGATTCAAATTCTGGACTTCGTGAGATCGGTGTTTATCTGCAATTGTCATGGTGTTACTGGTTTGGCTACAGTTTCCTATTGGACCCAGGGTTTCTGTTCATACTGTTGATGTAGTTTCAATAACATCTTGTTATTTTCCGGGGTGGGGTTGTTAGCCCCACACCCAACCCCTAACCAGGAGGACCAGTTGTGCTTATGGATGTATTGATAATCCTAATGTCTGATCTGATCTTTTTGATTAATGTTGTATTACTTTACGTTGTAGTGACAGAAACTTCTGGTCAATTTTGGTGTTTTGTTCTATCCTCTGTTTATGTGTTTGTGTGATTGTAAAACAGCAAGCAAGGGACACAGTATATACAGTTGGTTTGTTTGGTGAATGGTTGTTATACATGTTGTCCTGAAATGTACTTATTGTTTTTTGGTTGATGCGACAGTGTAGTTTAGTACACTTTCAAATGTATCTCGGTGGTCATTCCCTCATGTGAATTTGTTGTAGTTGTTTTGTTGAATTTGTAAGTTCAGTTATGGAAAATCTATCCATAAGCAAGAACAAATTGACCTCAATAGCCCTAACTTATAACCACACAGCTAGATCTTAGTAAATAGAAAAATAAACTTACCCCATTTGCTTCTCTTGTTGACCAAACAATTTCACCATACTACATGACAGCTAATTGGGGTGAGTAAAAAACAATGTAATGTATTAGATGTTGTCATCTGTATTACTTCCTTAAAATAAACTTAAAAAGTGACCCCAAATTGTTGATTTGTTTCTTCTATGTGTATGTGGACATTGATTTGGAAGTCAAAGATAGGAACAATTTCAATCCTGATTGAAATGTCTACAGTTTTTTTCGTTACATACACCATAACATTTATATGGTTAGCATCCAATACTTTTGAATGTGCTTGCTATGACCTGTAGTGGTTGGATTTGGCATTAAAGTATTGGAGTCAAGATAGGTGAAACTCCAACCAATATCTCACTTTTAGTCTGAATCATCAAGTTTCCTCAAACTTGAATATAAACCAAGCCACATGAAACAACACACTCTGAGTACATGAATTAACTTACCATTGTCCTTTCCAATAATATTCATCTCTGTGTCCCTTCTAAGCTTCACATCTGATGAACAAAATTCAGCAACATAATTAGAAAGGAAGCCTATAGTTTCTGGCATACGGTTTTTACTGGAGGAATAATACACTATGCTGAGTACATCTTATTCAGTAATATTTAAATGCCATGTAATAATAATAACAATAATAATAATAATAATAATAATAATAATAATAATAATAATAGAGGGATGTATGGGATACATGTATTTTGTAAGTCGCATAATATTTTTCAAATGTTTTTTGGTGCCTCTGGTTTGGTTTGAATTTCATATTGGACCCACGGTTTCTGTGGGTAGTGTCGTTGCAGTTTTGGTAACGTGTTGTTTTCCGTGGTACGGTTGTTAGCCCCACACCCAACCCCTAACCTGGTGGACCAGTTGTGCTTACGGCTGTATTGATAATCCTAATGTTTGATCTGATCTTCATGATTAATTTTATTACCTTATCTTGTAATGACAGAAACGTTTTCTGGATATACAAAAAAGTATGGATGGTCAATTTTGGTGTTTTGTTGTATATTTTGTTTTTTTAATTTGCTTGACTGATTGTTAAACTAAAAGAAAGGGCAACTCTATATAAAGTAAGTTTGTTTGGTGAAAGGTTGTTATGCATGTTGTCCTAAAATTTTCCGGAATCTTTCTTGGTTGATGCGACTATCTATTTCAGTACACTTTCAAGTGTACAGGTGGTCATTTCCTAATTTCAGTTAATATTTATTTTGCTGTAGTTGTTTTGTTGAATTTATCACTTCAGTTATGGAAAATCTATCCACAAGGAAGGGAAAATTGACCTCAGTCCTATCTTATCAACACACAGCTAGACCTTCGTAGACTAAGAATAGACTCACCCCATTTAATAAGTAGACATCAGCTCCTCTTGTTGACCAAACAATTTCACCATATTATTGTAAAAAACAATAAAATGTATTAGATGTTGTTATCTGTATTACTTCCTTAAAATAAACTTGAAAACTAAACTAAAATAAAGTGACCCCAAATTGTTGATTTTGTTCGTCTACATGTATGTGGACATTGATTTGGAAGTCAAAGATAGGAACGATTTCAATCCTGATTTTATTTCTACTGTAATTTGAAGTCAACAAGTACTTGAAAGTGTTACAGTGGCAAGGAATTCTGTAAGAATTCTTTAAGACCAAACGTACCCACAGTCGCTTAAAATCATCAATTTACCTCAAACGGGAATACTGCCCAGACATAAAAAAAAACACACTCTGAGCCAATTAACATTTTACTTACCATTTTGTCTAGTCCAGCTCATCACTGAGTCCTTCTGAGCTTGACATCCGATGAGCAAAACACTATGATGAGAAGAGAAATTTAATCACTGCTGTTTGCATTGCATGGTATTTTTTACTGAAGTATGTTATGATGTGTATGAATACTTCAATACTCTATCTACTTGTCCTTTTATCTTTGTGTGTGTGTATCTACTTATCTTTTTTATTTGTGTGTGCGTACTGTAACTGACCTAAAAAACGTCCAAATAATATAATATTGTATTAGATACCCCTCTCTAATAAATGCCGGCCCCTATGAGAGTTACACCAAACTAGTAGGGATTAACAAAAAGGGGCAAAATCATTCAATTCATTTAGTTTCTTGTTTTATTAACAAGGCTTTGCATATTTGATCATGTCAACTTCAAAATAAGGATAGACTAACAATGGCAACACAAAAACCCTGAGTGATTATTCTGACATCGATGTTGGGATTTAAAAGAGCAATATGGATCCCTAGGCAGCCTCAACTAATTAATTGATGGAAACTGCTGATAGTTTTGCTGAGAGCCAATTAGTTTTGTTGAGCTTGTTACAGTAATGAGTAAACGTCTCTCTCGTTTAAACATCTCCCACCTATTAAATGTCCCCACATGGTCCCCTAACATTAAATAGACACCCCGGGCATTTTATTAGGTCATTTACAGTATGCACGGTTGATACTTGATATGATGTGTATGCATGCTTACTTTATGCACTTGCTATGAGGTGTAAACATACTAAGTGTCTCCAATAGTCTTGTCATTTTAGAGTGGTTATTCTATCCCCTCATCATGATGAGTATGAATACTTGAACTATCCTTGCACTTGTTACGATCTGTATGTATTGCTACTCTAAAAGTTATCATCTTTATGCACCGTTTATGTATCTGGTTTATTGTTAGTGTATGAATGGTTACTTCCATGTATTTCCACCTGAGTAATTGTCTTTTGCATTTGCCTACAGAGTAGTTTCACATGACGTCACGGTGGCCATATTGGTGTTCCAAAACAATAAAACGGCAGCCATGTTGGTGTCCCAAACAAATCCGGTGGGAGTCAAATTCTTCTCTTATGCAAACAATTTCTTTTGTTTGAATAAATTGGCATAGATGCTGGCCACGCTCTATTAACTTATGGGAAATCTACACACAAGCTCAGTGAAAGTCGTTGCGTTTAGTCATAATTCACCACCCCAAAGAATCTCAGTGGTACATGTAATTGTAAATGAATAAACTTACTCTACATTATAAGTACACATCTTGTCCTCCTGATGACCATCATTTCCACGAAGGTACAGCATACCTAATCGCATAAAAAACCACTCAATATCTTACCAACATAAACTTATTTTAAGTACTGATTCTTTCAATACATCCCAAAAAAAGAACTATATAAGTACTCGCCAAAATAGAATCTTGATGTGAAAGAAGTGACCTCAAGGTTGATGGTTTTCCTTTTCTACAGTCATTTAGTAAAAAGCAATGGTAAATGTTCCCAATTTTTCCTTTTGTTTCCTTTTCTGCCCTAATTATCACCTTAAGCACATTCATAGATGTATTTTGTACCACATCACACATATGAGAATAGAATCAATTTTGTACCTCTACTATAAGTATTTTCAAGTTCTGACTGAAATGTCAGCTAATTATTTACACCATTGTGAGTAACACCAATAAAGGTTACTATGTCATGTAGCCTGAGTAGCAGGTGCTTGGAAGAAATGGGCGGAAGAAAGAACGGGTGTGCGAGGGAGACAGGCAAGGGGAGAAGAAGCGCCTGCCCGAGAGGCCCATGAATATCGTTTCTACTCATTTTCTGAGAGTCAAGAAGATTCCTATTGGTTGAGAGGCTCTCGAGGGGATAAGTGTTTTCTTTAAGCAAGAAAACTGTCAATCAAAGAAAAAATGAGATCATCTGTACACATGTAGTAGATGAATGGACAGGTCCCGACAAGGCAGTGAAGGTCCTTTATCACCCCACTAAAATTTATCATATAACTGAAGTTGATATCTTGGAGGTCACTTCAATGGGTTTTTGCGGCTGTAATCTAAAACAGAAGCTGGAGTGTTCAAATGGTATTTTACAAAGCAAAGATTTGACATCAAATACACATTAACAGAAACGGAGACAGACAAAAAATTTGTCGAACTGTTGAAATGATGATCAGAGGTAAGATTACTTGTTTAAAAAGAACTTGGCACCTTGAATTGTCGATGGAACACATACCAAAAAGGCCTGGACAGGTTTGATAAAATGAAACACTTTCCACTTAGGGACATGAATTTAAAAAACCTTTCACCAGGCCTTTCACTATTGTTATCATTTGCTTGAAGGGGACCTGATGTCTGATGTTAATGTCTCATTATTGCAGCCTATAAAGGACGTCTCGGTACAGTTTGTGTTCTGAAGTTTAGGTCCGTTTATTAAGACAATTGTCTGCTCCAAAAACAATAAAAGCAATGGTCATTTTTCCATATACACTGTGATCTTTGGTGTCTTGTACAGTTGTGATTTTGTAATCTCAAAGAGCAATATTTAGCTTTTTTATACAGCATTCATCCTTTAAACAATATCCATTTTTGACTGTTTTTTGTATTTATTGTGCCTTAGGTTAAAACGATTTAATGCTATGTGTTTAAGGTCAGTTTATTGCTCCACTGCTCTATAATCAGATAACCTAGTTGATCTTATAACAGATAGACCATACAATGTACCGGTATAATGTACCGTGCTTTGGCACTCTTTGTTTGTTGGAGGTCAATCATTTTCTGTCAAAATTTTTGACAGATAACGCAGCGGCTGCCAGGTGATTGGACAGGGGGTGGAGAACGATTTTCATGGGCCTCATGGGCAGGTGCTCCCTCTCCCCTCGCATGTCTCTCTCACACACCCCACTCTTTCTTATGCCCATTACTTCCAAGCACCTGTGACGCAGGCTAAAGTACATGTAAGTACTGTACAGGAAGAACAGTTAAGTACTTGAAAGTATTACAATGGCATGGAATGGTGTGTATTGGTTTCACATTGAAACCCACACACACTCTTAGTTACTTGGAATCATAAATAAACTTTACCCAAACTGGAGTATATACCAAGACAAATTATTTAACAACACACTCTGAGCCCATTAAATTAACTTACCTCATATTGTCTAGTCCAGCTCATCACTGAGTCCTCCTAAGCTCGACATCTGATGAGCAAAAAGACAGTTATATGAGAAGGGAGAACTTGATTATTTACACAGCTTGGTATTCACTTTGGAAGTTGAACTGATATGACGTCCATGAACACATGTACTTCAATACTCCATCCACTTGTTTTATTTGTGTGTGTATGCATGGTTGAGACATGTCAGGACATGTATGTATACTTACATTATGTATGCATACTTAGTGTATCCAATTGTTTTGTCATCTATAAGTGGTTACTCCATCCACGCACCATGACGAATATGGGTGTTTACACTATCCATCCACTTGTTACAATCTGTATGTATTGTTACTCTGTGAGTTATGATCTTTATGAATGGTTTCTCTATCTGGTTGTTTTACATGTAATGGAGCCGAAACCAATTGTGGAATTGCACACATTTTAGGCATCCTACTGACGAACAGATGCGACACATAGACATATATATTTTTTAGCAGCTACTATAATTTGTAGGTCTGTCCACTTTGAATTGGAATGCACAGTGCATGAATGGTTATTTCACTGTATTTTCACCCATCTTAGTTGGGTTTTTTTTCCTGTTTACTTATAGGAAATCTAGACACAAGTTCAGTGAAAGTCCTCATCACCCCAAAGAATCTCGATGCTAATTACAAATAAATAAACTCACACTTTTCTTAAGCAGACATCTTGTCCTCCTGAAGACCGCCATTTCCATGATGTTACACGACACCTAATCAAATGAAAAATTGTTCAATTTATTGAATGTGATTATCTATATTACCCCCATAAAAAAGTAATAATGAACAGTTATTCTTCCAATATATCCTAAAAGAAAGAACTATCTAACTGACTAAGTAATTGCCAGAATAATAACTTAAATTCTAGAAGAAGTGAACTCAAGGTTGTTTTTGTTTCTTTTTGTAGTCACTGATAAGCAGTCAATTTACAAAAGAACTAAGGAAAATTTGTCTAATTTGTCCTTCATTTTCTTTTGTCCTAATTTATTCATTCATTATCAACTTAAAGGAGTATGTACACATTCATATTTTCTACTGCATCACAACAATTAATCAATTTGGTTGATCTACTGTTAGTATCTTCAAGCTCTGTCTGAAAAGCCAATGTCTCTTAAATGGAGTGCACAGCAAGACAGATTAAACAACACATTGACAGTCCATTAACTTACACTTACCTGTACATTGCCTAATCCAGCTCACCACTGATGCCTCCTGAGCTTGACATCTGATGAGCAAAAAGAAAGTTATATGAGAAGAGAAGACTTGATCATAGTTGTTTGCACTGCTTCATATTCCCCACTTGGGGAAAAGGTACACTGTGTTACACATCTTATATATTTGTTGTGGTTCAATTTTATCTGTGGTTTAAATTTTATTTTCTTTTGTTTCAAACTCATTATCATACATTACCATACCCAAAAACAAAAGAATATAAAATTTAAACCAAGGATAAAATTGAACCACAACATATTCAATGGTTTAACATTGAACAAATATATATGCTAGAATATTTTGCAAGTCCCTAACTATATTCATAAGCCTGAAGGGGTGAGCAAAATGTCTTCCCTCATGTCAGACCATAAAATAGGCAATTTATCTTTCCACTAAAGAATAACTCTTCAAAATTTGCTATGTTAAGTCATGGGGAACCATAATACTCAACATGTGTGATCTGGGCAAAATTCAGGTGGCTCAACCACTTATTTTGCAAGGCACACCCCTTCTCTGTAAACCTCTTATACCTAAACAGCTTGATCATAATAACTATAAATCTATTAAAACATGGATTACACATAGTTTGAACTATATTATGGTATTATTTTTTCTAAAAAGCATGAATATATATTTTGGGTGAGGAAAAAAATTGACTTACCAACTTAAGTGAAGGAGAAATCTTTCATCTGCTAGTCTGTGTTGAATGCACGCACAGAGCTCCACTCCAGCTTATTTCCCATCTGTGAGAATGACAAAAGAAAGGGACAAACGCACTTGAATAAGAATCACAACATCTACATAGCTAAGGATTCCAGGAGTGTCATTGGGAGGCGGGGGCCTGGGATTTCCCCGGGCTACTATGAATGTGGCCCCCAGCTACTTTCATAGGAGAAAAAGAGCTGAAAATTGCACAAGCTAAACAGCTCTTTCAACTTTTCAATTTAGTTCATACATGCGGCCACAGCTCAGGGCTGTCGATGAGGGCTGGTAGCCGGCCAAAACTGCTGGCTAATTAGCCAGCCTTAGCTGGCTACTTTCGTATCCTTCTACCACAACTGCTAACAAAAATAAGCACCTTTGAATAAAATTGGTAAAGCATTCGTTTCCCAGTTTTGAATCACATTCAACGCATTTTTAAACGTTCGAACTGTGTGATGTAGTGGAACACCTGAGACATTTCGACAGCATTGTTGCCAGTCTTGCCTGTAGTCTGACAAAGCAACAAGGCATCCGCGGTGGAAAAATACCTCTTGAAAACCCCTGGAAATGGCATTTCTGAGACTCTAAAATTCAAAATGTCTCTAGATGCCTTGACCCTCAA
>NC_133211.1:2724849-2734849 GCF_958299795.1 Porites lutea
TTTCCGGTCGCAACCGTGCGTGTCAAACTTGAAATATACAGGCCAGCAAATGTCATGGAATAGTATGCCGTAGGACCTCAACTGGTGTTTAAAACCTTTAAAGACATTTTGACAATTCTTTTAGGATCCATTGTAGTGAAGAAGTGGGTGTTTTTGTATAATTATGTATTTTGCCACTTCTTAACAAAGCTTTTTTCTGTTTATGTTTGAAAATGATGCTCAGCTGGTGTTGCGTTACGAAAATATCGGGATGTCTTTGTTATTTTCATTGTTTGTTGGAGCTGTTCCCCTCATTGAATTTTACCTCCGATAGACGTCACTTTGTACTTTAACGGTCTCGGTATTTTCGACTGCATAAGCCGAGCTTGTTGAAGTAGAAGCATGTGCGGTCACCGTACAGTTGATGTACTGCATTGATGAATTATTGAACTGACATTATATGAGCACAACCCTCAAAGTTAAAACTTTTGTTCAGTGGCCATTTGGCGATCAGCTCTTTGGGTTTAGTCGCCAGGGGAAATTTTTAGGCGCCAAATTATATTAATGACTTAATATATCAAAATTGTCATTAACAAAAGCAGCTAGCAAGTTTAACTTAAAATGCAGCACTGTCATATAAATTACTCGTTTATTGTACAAGGCATTAGTTACTGATAGTCTGAGAATAAGGGTTGCAGATTCATCTCCTTGAATCAATACTGAAACGGAATTGTAAAGACAATTACCATTTCCATTTGTCCTTAGGGCCTTCAATCCTTCTATATAATCCCCAGTTGGTATATGAGAGCAGAACTTGACTCATCCTCTATTAATGTTTTCAAAATTTCCCAGTCGCAACTTGATAGGCGACCTACTTTTTTTTTTCTGATATTTGTTTCGCATTTCTTTTGCGACTTTTGTTGATGATGAACTTGTTTCCCCAACTAACAAATATTTTTGGAGATTTAAAAGGTCGTTTTTAATATCGCTAGACATTGCGAAAGACTGACAAAGGCAGGAGAGTATAGGAAGATTGACAAGTTTTCTAAATGACATCATTGCTTTGCAGAGATAATATCGCACAAGTGAAAATTTCGCAACGAGTTGTACTGGGAAAAATTTTTTTTCCCAATCAATTGAAAGGAACCCAAACAAAAATGCCGCCTACGAAATAATAAATTTTCTCTTTCCTTTATCATCGCTACAGGTGTTTAAAAAAACATTTTTTGCAACAACCATAAGCTGTCAGTTTTGCGATGTTTAGTTTCGCTTACAATTATCGCTTTTGTTTACAAAAGCGCGATTCAACTCGCAGCACGGTTCACATGTTACGGTTATCACATAATGTTCTGTGTTGAATTTGCACCAATTTAGCTTTCCCTCTTCATGTTATTAGATTGTTTCAGTATTGATTCAAAAATATTTATAATATGTAGTCCAGTAAAAAAACCACCGAACTTGGCTAGACAAGCATTCCTAAGATATCTAAGAAATCGTCACTGTCGACAAGCAAGGCGCTTCGATTGCGTGCTGTCTGTCACGTGTCAAAAGTTAAAATGTCACGTGCAAGGCAACAGACTGAAGGCTATTAGGCGAACGAATGCAAGTCAAGTTTCATTGATGTTCATTTTCAAAACGCTTAGCTCTGAGACTTTTTTAAGTTTTCAATTTAGCATGTTTTTCAACGGAAAAGTAAAAAAGTAATGGAATTCAAATCAGCTAGAATAAATATTCTTCATATTTCAGTAGAAGTGATTACCATTTCTGTTTCTATACGCCACAACACGAACCTATTCTTTACGGTCGCCAGCTTGGCGACTATTCTCCAAATCAAGTCGCCAGTTCCAAAATTTTAGGCGCCATGGCGACTAAAATGGTCGCAACTTGGAGGGTTGGAGTACCGCGATCACAAACAAGCAGCGAAGAGAAATCTCACACCAAGAATATGTATTTATTTTATGACAATGACAAGTACGTGGAAATTGCTTGTTAATCCATGGAGACCTTTATCAACACACGTTAAATCAGGACGTACTGAAGCAAAGACCTTCCTCGCTAGCTTCTAAGAACATTTGAGTGGACTGCCCATCGTAAGGCTAGTTAACTCATAGTCGGCGACCAAAACACTCTCTTTGACTTAACAAGTGTATTTGGAACAGTAAAACTAAAATCGTAAATAGATCGACAGACACAGCAAAGGTAGAGAAAGTTTTATCGGCAAAACAAGTCACTTTCCACCATTGTTCAACTGTCATGTCCCGGTTGAGTGCGTTCGGAAGCTTGATAATATAGTATGAAGCGATGCATCATGGGATATATGAAATTCCCCCATTTCTGTTTGTGCTGTAAGCAATGGTGTCCTACGTTGCAATTTGGCTGAAAGCAAATCTGTGTTGAAGATGTGCATTTCAAAACATTGTCATCAAGTGGCAGGATTTTTGTCATGTATTGGAACATACTGTATAAGCTGTGTAGTTCAGCAAAGAAGTAGAGTAAATGATTTATCTTTTCTTGTGGGATATGATGAAAGTTAGTTAGGTGAAATAAGACTTGTTAAAAGTATCAAAGGCATACAGTCGTTAGTTACAGAAATTTGCAAAATTACACAAAGTAAGTTAAATTGTCAAAGACCACAATATGAAATACACTTTATATTATGCTCATGCAAAATTGAAAGCAGTGAAATGAAAAGGATTGCGAGGAAACACAGGTATAGTTCATTTGAGTATTGTGAGATGGAACCTCTTAAAAAGAAACATTTAGTTAAAAGGAGAAAAGAAAACAGGCAGATCAGGGTATAGATTTTTGCATTGAACAGTATAAAAATAAAATAAGAAAAGGTCCCTGTTATATATGTTGTGTTTGTAATCGATTACTTTACAAGAGATCAGTTCACATTTTTGGCAAAAGTAAATATTTGTGTGAAAATTTTTTCAGTGTGCAGTCTTCATTCAATGGAAAACAGTATGTTTGTAAAACATGTCACTTAATACACACATTTTCTATCAACACCTCAGTGCCACTATTAACAGAGTTTGACTCCATTACCAACATCCAATAAAAACAACCCTATGTAGAATCCCAACAATTACCTCACAAACTACACCCATTATCTTAGCAATCAACTTCCAATATAACTCCAAGCCTACTACTTCACACATCTCAACTAACCCCTCAAATATACAATACCACTGCACTAGTACCCACATATCCCTCATACACATAACAAACTTCACATACGCTTAGTTCAAGGACACCCAAATATACGTTCCCATAGTGTCTTCTTTTATTTATAGCATACGCATATTGCATTTATCACAAAACCGTCAAAAAGGCCAACGGGAAAATGTGTTGCACAGCGAACTCTACTGAGAGCTATTTTGTACCATGTTGTACAAATTTTGGATAGTATAGACCTCACAGCCCTTCGTACAACAGCAGTAGTTATTTTTCCAAGCGAAGTTACATTAAAAGAAGACTTCAGCTTAAACATAAATTATTAGTTGAGGTGCTTGTGCATGTGGCAAAGGTTTAAATTTCCCGCTACAAGGCAAGCGAATAGAAAAATGCAAACAACATTGCCGAGCAAAACCTCCTCTCTTCTTCTTTAAGAAAAGGACTACTTTTTATCAAAATGCAAATTGAAGTTGGTTAAATATAGCACTGAATATAGCTAAGCCTACCTGTGGACAGTCTCGTGTAGTTAAAGTTTCGGACGCCACTTTTGGTCGAACGTTGGTCGACATTCTCCAGGATTCAACACTTCCCACCTACTTCAGCGAATAAGTTTGCCCTTAAAACCAACAAAAGAAGAAAATGAATGTCTCTGAAGACAGAATGAAGCTACAATTATTACAGTGTATTAAATTATAAGTCAACATTTTTCTTACATTTTCCCCGTACGACTCCACATGGCTTCAAAAATGGCGTTCACCCTCGCTGCTTCTCTTCTCCTTCCCAGAGCCTCGCGGTCACTAGAATTTCCCGGGTAAAAAAAAGGCGGTCGGCATTGCGTGCAATGACGACCTTTGATTAACTTGTAATCCATTTGGTCTTCTTTTTTGTATTCCAAACGTTATTCCTATCTCTCTTGTAACACCATCTCCACCCCTGTTTTAGGTCTAACGACTGTAAAATCAGACAGACCCTGTAACGAGCTCACTTTTACATTGTATAGTGTCTTGGGCACCTTTTAGTGTATGGTATGTGGACACAGGAATGAAATTACAAATGAAAGAAGAAAAGAGAAGAAATGAATTAATGGCTTTAATGGTGGTCAGAGGAGCTTAGCTTCCCAGCTAAGAGCTTTGTTGGAACAGCGTAAAATCGGCGTCAGTCCTAAAACATGGAATATCAGAAAAAAGAAAAACTAAAAAGAGAATAGATAAAATGGAAAGATTTGTGAGTAAAAACACGTAACCGCACAACGAGAAATAGTGTAACGAGGCCTTTTATTTCAAAAAAGCTATTTCTCTCTCTCTTTTTTTGTCGAGTTTTCCTTTGTAAAGTTGAATAAGAGTTAACAAGAGCATGCTGTACAAATAACTGCCCTCAAGATATTCAGCCATCTTGAAGGAATAAGCTTGCTTAATAAAGGATTTATTATAATATGGCTTTAGAACAAAATCTCTTCTTGTTGGACAAAGCGGGAAAGAAAGGCCCAAGTCTTCCACGCAGCCGTTTTTGCCTTGTCACGTAAAACTTCTTCACCTCCCTTTCTTGGAAAGGAACGTTGCGTGATGGGACAAATGACGACTGAGTGGGAGACTGGACAGGCCAACCTTACCCGCTCATGTAGCCAATCAGAATACAGGATTCGTTCTATCATTCCTGCGGTTGCGCAGCCAGCTGCATCATAGAGAAATACCAGGAGAAATACATAAATAGGGCTTTCGCTTTCCGATGAAGACGAGGCTAAGTGCAAAAATGAGCTTTATTTGCATGAGAATAAAAAATTGTCTTGGCACCAGGCCTCGGTTTGACAACGAGAATTGAGGCACCTCAGAAAAGACCTAGTATACATTTTTTTTGACAGCCTTCTGTTTTAGTATCGTCTACATAAGAAACAGTTGAAAAAGTGTCCGTAACCAACCTTTTACAACTGATACCCTTTCACGTGATAGCGCATGACCAAAGAGGGGCCCGGAGTGCAGCCAAGTTTAAACCATGGCTTTTGGTTGACAAGAAATTTTCATCTTTTTAATCACCCAGCAAATGCCGTGTCATTGTGCTCTAACGAGAACCAAACAGAAATCTACGACTGCCTTTCTCCCATTTTTGATGTTACATCGGACTCATGTCTAAGTCTTTCAAGGCTGTAGATAAGAATTGACATTTTCCAGGGTATTTTCACGTTTATCAGGTGATATTGGAAGATACAGCTCACATTCGCTCATCTATTCTCGAGTTAACTTCCCCTATAACTCCTTCAAAAATTCCCTGACCCCTCCCCCCAACCCATCCGGACAAATTCTGATTGTTCCCCAAGATGGTTCCTTGGGGGATGGAACACCCGGTTATCACGGACAGTTTTTATTCTGTCCCGACGAATAGCTCCTACACTTTCTCTTAGATCAACCCGCTCAATAGAGACACCGGTTAATACAGACAACCGCTCCTTACCTGATCCAGCTGTATTGCTTTCGTACAAAGTTAACCTCGCTTTATCGGCGCACTGTATACAAGTCAAGTGTACCAAGGAGACCTAATTGGAAAGGCCAACGGTTTCTCGGGTTTGGTTTGGGTTACTGTTCAACCCATTCAGCCCGTCTAGATGAACGGCAAAAATTTAGAAATTTGCCGATTTTAAAATGCTGATTTAGGCAAATGCGAACAAGTTTTCGTGGGAGGCGGGGGTAGGAAGAAAACGCTCTTTTAGTTTACCCCCCTCCCCCCGCAAAATGTAGTTTGCGAGCTAAACTCAAGGGTGTCCTTGTGTTCAAACACCGAGAAGTTAGTTTCTTTAGCCATTTAATCTTAGACTCTCCAGTGGGGGACACTACTTTTTGACAGACACACCGAGTGGGTCCCGATAGCGAACAGTCTGATCATTATAGCGGAGCTCCACCCGTGCGCGAAGCGCGCGCGTGGGCGGAGCCCCATAGCTAAGGAAATGTGGTAATCTACCCATCTCAGAAAATTTGGTAATCACGTGACCGTACACCGAGCGAGCGAGCGTGCGAGCGACCGTCCGTCCGCACCACAGACATACCAATGTAAAATAACTCAATCAACAGCTCAGGTATGGGAACCCAAATGCAACTCAAGGTTTTATTTGGAAGGAAATCAGATGGCCGCCCGGACTTTTAGAAAGAAAAAAGTCGTGTCTTTTTCGGCGTTATTTTATATGTGTACACTAACGTGGATAACAGAGAAAGAGCTAGAGCGAGTTATTGAAAATTCGTTGGAAGAAAAACATGGAAATTTAAAGCGGCGGTGAGAAAATGAGAAATGCTAGCGGCCAGCAAGGTGAAAATGAGCGGTAGGGAAAAATAAAAGCGAACATGAACACTGGAAGCAAAATATTGGGTAAGCACATACGACAATTTCTCCATAAAAATAGTGTGTAACTAGGAAGTTTGACGCTTTAGTCGTACAAAACAGCATTGTAGTCGTGCAAAACAACAGCAAGGGAAAGACAAAAACGCGTGCTGCACGTGCAATTTGTTTTTTTGCTAATTAGATCTATTAGTCTTGAAGCCATTTTCATTGTCGTCCCCCGTTTAGCGTTACACGATTTAATTTTTTTTGTTTACACGTATTATTAACCAGGGCTTCGCTTTTAGCCCTGGCTAAATCTATATATTACGTTTATGGGAAACTGCCCACCTACCCCTCCCCTAAGCCAACATCAGCACTTACTTCTCACTCGGGGAAAAATGTTGGAACGGGTATGTGGGGACGGGTATGTGGGTAGTTTCCCATAAACGTATAATGATCCCAGTATGATTGTGCCAGCACGGGAAACGGAAGTAATCTGCAGGAAAAGCAGGAAAAGCCACACACTGTAAAATTGGTGTCTCATAACATTCATTTAATATAACATTTCGAAGCTATTTTACGTTAACTAAATGACATCTCATGTCCAAAATCCAAATTCTCCTAACTACCACAAGAGTGCATCTTATAAACTTATCTACAGTACAAATTTGTCTTTCTCCCTAAAGATTCCCTTTGGAGGACAGAATATATAACCTTTTAGGAGAACTAATTAATTCATTATTATATTATTTTGCAGCATCCCTCCTTAAAATACATGTAACCATGACAATCCTGAGAGAAGGGAATTCCCATATTCTCAGGGGCAGAAATTGCAGTCATTGTAGATTTTGGTCTCACTTAAAATGTTCAGGACGAAAAACCAATATTTATGACCAGAAAGGTATCACTTAGGGCTGTGTGTAAAGAAATATCCATATGAAAAACAGACGCTTTCATATTGTGTTGGGGTACAGTTTTCTTATAGGGGTAAAATATAGCCTTAGCCACTCCCATATTGGTCTTTAAGAGTTTAATCATAAGGTTCCGACGAGCAGCCCCATCATCTTTACATGGGAGTACCCCCCGGGGGTAAGAAAGAACCTCGGACTAAACCTGTTGAGACATCACAAAAATACCTATTTTTCCTGTCATCCTGACAAAAATGGAAACCGTCCCCAAATGAATGTCCGTTCTATCCCCCTATTTCGGATAACACGAGAATTATACTTTTTAGACCAAAAGAACATTGAATAGGGGCAGGGGGGGGATTCCTGTTTTTCTTTAGAGGAGATGTTAGTTAGAAAATAGATAGAACTGTCACAACAGTTTTGTCCGAGCTACCTGCACTATAAATGGATAATCTCCAATTCAGATATTCTTATGGCTTTGTCACGCACTTCTTTGCGTGACAAAGCCCTAAGAACGTCTGGGTGGGATACTATCAAGAACTGGCCCACATGAAAACATCCCTAATCACTCACCCAGAATTGTCACACAACATTTCCCTAAATAGTTACATGATTTCAAAGGAGGGGCATTGCTGAAAGAGAACCCCTAAATTTAAGTATAAAATTAACAATTTAAACTTTTATTATAATAATACGATTCCATGTGGACACTACCTTCATAGAATTCACTGATATTTCAAAAACCTTACCAATGTAATTTTTCTTTGTGCTGATAAAATATATCATAAAATTGCTCTCTTGAAACGACCATTTAAAAATTTCAATTTCCTTAGTTTCGTGTATAAATCTTAAAGAATTCTGGTCAATAATAATACTATTTTCAAGGGTTCTGCTAACTTAAAAAATTGTATTTGGAAAGGTATTTTAACAATTCATTGAGTCGATTGATTCCATTTTGACATTAAGGGTTATCTCCCAGGGGTACTCTGAATTTCAAGTGACAGGGATGAAAACCCAAAAATATCCCTAGGGCTCCCAACAAAAATCCACAAAATTCCCTGAACCAAAAATGAACCCCAAAAAACCCACATGCAGAATTTCCGAGCCTTGAAAATTTTTCCAGAAGGCATTAAATGATATAACGCAAAAAATAAAAACATGAGAAATTGAATGTTTGTGTTTGTTTCTTCATTATACCATCTGAAGCCACCCAAAAAAATACTTGCCAAATTTTCCTTCCCGAAAAAATCCCGGAATCGAAAATTTCAAACCGCCAAAAGATCCTTCAATCTGCCCCATTACTTGAAATCCGGAGTATCACCTGGAGGTTATCTACATACGTTCTACATTCCTGACACTCCAGTAAATGCTGGTTTTTCTTTTGTTTAAAAAGAAAGGAATGACCATTTCACTAAATTCCAAACAACTGCCCAAGAATGCAAAGTCTTCATCTGGTCGAGGTGCATCACTCAAATCATTGTTTTGGTCTAACCTTTGCAATATTAGAAATTTGGACAAATCTTTATGTAAAACTTTGGTAAACCTGTGTTTGCAACTATTAAAAATTCTGACAGGAAAAATGAGCTGAATGCTCTGCATTTCACTCCATCACCAAACAAACAACTGGAAAAATATTCCATCTCTTGGTTTTCTGACTTTTAAAACAAGCTGCACTAAAATAATATTATAAAAATTTATAATGACTGATACTTGATATAGGTTTTTCGAAAATGTAAAAATTAATAATCAATTATTATTTCTGATACCTAAGTCGGCATCTTATCAAACTATAATAATTTAATCAAAAAATCAGCATCAATAAAACATAGTTTGCAATGTGAAAAACACACCAGCACACAGGTAACATGAGAAATTATTAAGCATTAAACTTCTTTATAAAGAGCATAACTTTGATTCTAGGTGTTAGATTTAGCTACAAACCCTATAAAACACTGTAATCAGTGTGCCAGTGAAAAATTCCTGAATATGCAAAAAATAACAAGTTTCAAGTCCCATTATGATAAAACTGAAAAGCCAAAAAGCACCATGATAAACTGTAGTTGGTGCAAACTTACTTAGCTTAAAGTGCCCATTGAAATAAGTTAAATGAAGAAGGCACACCGCGTCAATTAATGATACAAAAGCTACCATACTGACTAGAGAAACTTAACTTATTTAGAAGGACCAGGTTTGCTTTTAAGAAAGGATATATTACGCCAACAATTAATTCACTGATGTTGGCCCACAGACTTTGTAATGGTGCTCAACAAGATATTACTGTTATTGCTGATGGGCTGAAGGAAATAAACTCTGCATACCCTGACGTCAAATTTAATGTTAATTCTATACTACATATGTATATGTCTACATTTTACAGTCTCTTTGTAAAGCAAACTCTTTCATACCTTGCTACAAGCTATTAAAATGAAATATCATTTCAAATTCCTTAATCAAACTTTAACAAAGTCTAATAAAACTAAAATTGTGGAGAATTTCAGTTGAGATCAAGCCTAAAGAGTCATTATGTCCATGCACCTCTTATCACTCAAACTTCATAAAGCCTTAATTATTTGTGAAAAGCGTGCAAATTTTGCAATCACTTTTGTAGCATAAAAAATATAGTGGAAAACCAT